>NW_027266536.1:0-79891 GCF_046630445.1 Rutidosis leptorrhynchoides | reverse complement strand
TTACGTAATAATTTATATACAAAATTTTGGTATGCATAACATTTATCCCGGGTTGCATATCGGTGGTCGCAAGTGTGCGGTGGTGAGCAGTGCATGTGGGTAAGTTACACGTGTCATTATCTGAGTAGAGCAATAGAATAGTTGACACGTTTGTCAGACTTCCCTGTTTGTGAGTCTGCAGTTTCTTTTCCTGAATGTTTTGTTATGATTGATCCACACACGAGTGGGTCTATCTCTCCTCCTATAACTATTTTTAATTTTATAAATTAATAATTAATCTTGTTAAGATAATTTAAGTATTATTAGTAGGAGTACGTAGTGGTTATAATTATACAGACAAATAAATAGTACTATAATAATATTTCTTTGGTTAATAATGGAAATAGGAATTTAAAAGCTGGAATTGAAAGAAAACGACTTCACTGAAAGGGAAAGCCACGAAAAGGAAACAAAAAATAAAAGTTGAGTTTTTTTTTTTTTTTTTTTTTAAATTGAATAAAAGTTGAGTTGGGAGTAAATAAATTCACTGTGAAATTAAGAATGCACGTATGACAGCTGATTCTTGCATTACAAGGTAATAGTACTATACTACTACTACTTGCTTGCACCACATGATCCTTCATTCTAAATGCTGCTAATTAATTTATTCTATGAATGGCACCATTAAATTCTTGTTAGAGAATGATCAACACTTATATAAATAGAAGAAAACGATATATTGATTCCTGTAAGTCGATATACCAAAAGTATATGTATAGTACTATTCACGTAAACTTGAGTCAATATTATTCTCCTTTACAAGTCTTAAATAGTATCCCACTCGATCGGCTTCTCAAGATCTATACAGCTCCACATCTCTAGAAACTATTAGAAAAAATATATACAATTGGAACTAAGAAGTTTTAAGATGGTCATTTGCGAGTGAAAATATATACAATTGGAACTAAGAAGTTCAATCGATATCGCTATTAGCAAACCATGACCTGACATAATAAGGCATTTTTTTCATAAAAAATTATGAATTTGATTTTGGGAGCACGGCCTTTCAATGAATTGTTGTATTAGGAATTTATCGAACAAAGAAAAAAATAATTGAATACTGACTTTCTAATTATCCGTCATTTTTCCCCGATGCAAATGTATAGGAAAAAACTTGTTAAGTAATTAGGAGGTATTATTTATTTGGGATGTTCATTAATCTAAAAGCATATATTAATATTCTTTCCATAGGTGTGCTGCCAAACTGAGACATGCATTATTTTGCTTTTGGACACAATTCTCACAGGAGATTTCATATTGCAGATTCCATTCAAAACTAAGAACATATATATGCATGCACTCCCCTCCAATTCCAATTTCTCCTTCAAATCATTCTTATTTATTTTTCTTCAACTTGGATCGATATTTTCTCATTCAATTCGAGCATATATGCCGCCTTTGAAGAATGAATTTCCTGATCGTTTAGTCAACAATGTAACTTTATTAATCCGCTGTAAACATGTCGATTTTGTCAAGGAATATGTCGCTGCGCCTGCTACAGAGTTTGCCATCAACTCGGGTGGAAACAAGTCCATGCTTTGCACTAAAATTAATTCCATTCCGATTCTGATCGACACAATTAATTAGATGACCCTCCAACAAATGTCTTCTTCAAGATTTAATTTGTGTCCTTAAGGCCTGGCATTGCTCGGGTAGGGGCATGCTTTCATGCAATATTCATCCTCTTATTCGTATGCACTCAACATCTCATTAAACCACGTTTACAAATTCAAGAAAATAAATACATACTCCCTTCATCCTTAAATATATAATTGTCACTATTTATATGTGTGTTTTGTATTGAAAAAATGACATGTATTTTATGATAGAGATAATACTATAGATAGCGCATTTGTTTCAAGACTAATTAATTTGCACTCATTTTTCATATCAGAATACTAAACTTCATTGCCTCAAAAAAAAAAAATACTTAACTTCATTCATATAAAAAAAAGAAAAAAAAAAAAAAAACTTAACTTCAATTCATAAGTACTTGATCAATGAACCAACAAATTAAACTATTCACATAACGTAACACATGAGCTGTAAACTTTGTAATATATATACAGACATAAGTGTTGTTGCACCTGTAATTCGAAACAAAAAGGATTACAAACACAAAAGATCAAAATACAATAAAAATAGAATTAAAAAATAACAAGAATTAAGATTTTTGGATTGATAGGATGATAATTGAATTTGTACAAAAATTTGAATCAAAATCAAAACTAAACATAGATATCTAAGATATTTGGATCCTAAATAAATTAATTTAGTTCAGATTTAGTACTAGCTTTAATACCAATACAACCGAAAAATAAAGACTTTTGAAATTCAAAAAAAAAAGTGATGAACTCTTCATAATAGTAAATTGTAGATTTTGATTTCATAAATATCTAAGAGCTCATAAACGAATAGAGTAAAGTTAAGGACCTTATATGCTGATCTAAAACCACCCTAGACGTCATAAAAAAGTTTTTACAGTACTGAATTAAGAAATCACAGCTAGGAAATTTAAGAGCAAAAATGTTTTGGGACCACTTTTAATAAAATGTCACATAGCAGTCACATATCGAATTCCTTGGACATCACTTCTTCTCAAAAGTTTTAACTCATTTGATAAAGTAAAATGGTAGATTTTTTTGAAGTAAAACTTCTCTTATTCTTCAATTTGCATATCAATCAACAAAAACTTCAAATGTTGACTTTAGAGTTGACTTCTGAAACATAACAGCAACCATTGCAGAAACACTTTAAATAACCTTTTAAATGATTCTACAACTCTACTTCTTCATTTTCTTTTCCGAAAATAAAAATAACTACTAGACTTGTTTGAACTTAATGTTGAAATGAACTACTACAATGGTCATTATATCTTCTCATGCTGAAATCTTGCAGAATTCTCAATAACAACTTCCAAATGCATAATGTAGGTTGAATGAATCGTAAGGAACAAGAAAAATTGCTTGCATACAAAATCCCCAATTCTAACGCAAAATCCCATAACTCAAGTTGATCGAGCAGACATTTTATTCATTACTAGATAATTGCTAAAATTGACTTCATAATCAGATTTAGAGCATCAAGTCAACCTTAAATGGACTTTTGAATCATCAAAATCCATTAAGAATAGTAAAAGATAAGTTAACCCTAATTATTCGGAAGAAAGAGAAAACCGAGCAATGAAACAGTAACCTATAACCCTAGGCAAATTAGGGCTTTTCGATCGGCTGATTTGCGAAGCAATTGAACACAATGTCGTTGTTCCTGAGCTTCTCACGATCATTTCCAGCTATGTCACGACCTTCGCAAATCGAAATTCCAGCCGGTGGAATCTCAATTGCATTTCTAGCTTGACTGGTTTCAGAAACTTCAGCAGTGTCTTTGACTTTTCTTACATAGACACCAAGATCCTCAAATTTTTTTCCAATATGCCATTTCGTCCTCCACAAACAACTTAACTTCATCTTCTTTAATCTTCCCTGCACCATCCTTAATTAATCCAGTGTTGATTCCCTTCACTTCAGAATCATCTAAAACACTCAAAAGAGTCTTGATAAAAACATTGATCCCAATTTTGATGGTCTTGTTCATTGTATTTTTTTGTTTTTTCAACTGCAAACTTCCTCTCTTCATCTTTCTTTACAATTTCTTCTTTTCAAGATAAGTCAATCTTTCAATAAATTTTTGAAATGCAAGTTCCACAAAACAATCTCTTCAGCAATAATATGACATGAAAATTTGACACATATTCTTCAATAGTCTTTACGTACTTTTTTTAAAGAAAACAATTAACAAAATACCGTATTTATTTTTAAGAGTTCAGTTTAACAATATCATACATTCAAACCGACTCTTGATTACCACACAAGTGCTTTTCTACAATGTTCTTTTAATTATATTCTTATTCTAGCTTGATATTTCTAAATATATATGGACGGTTTTTTGACCGTTAAAATGATCAAAACATGAGTCAACCCCTGAAAAAGTTAAAGTAAATTGCATGATAGTATTAATTTATTTATGGAGCTAACATATGCCACATATACTAGTATAAGCCAATTAAGCCATGCAAGTCGTTGAACATGTTTATACACCATCTTTGAGGCGTCATATTCCAAACCTTAACATTTTCAATCATTGTGTTTTTACCACTATTCTTGATTGGGAATTTTGATCCTTAGTCAATAATAAAACTTCGGACGAGAATGAATTGGCTAGTGAATATATAAATTCAATTTGTGTAACTTTGAGGTTGGGCTTTGGGGTGGGCTTTTCCTTTACAGAGAAAAGTTAGCGGGAGTCCACGTCACTCTGGAAAAAGGCACTGGCAACATGACAAGTGCCACGTGTAATGTTTTCCACTTTTAAGTTAACCATTTTAGGCGGTTAATTGCTAACCCAACTTGAGTTAATTAAATCAATTTATTGGTCCCCTCCATATACAATCACCACTTTCTTTCTAGCTACCTTTGCTCCCTGTCATTTAGCTAGCTTACTTGCACCCACACATTTAAATCATACTACTCTTTATAACAACGATCGGAATATTTTATCTTCAATTCGAGAATTATTTATTTCATCAGCATATATACATTGGTTTCACGATTAAATTTAGGATTAATTCGAGTTCTTTTTCATTGGAAATTAGATGTGGGACTTTCGATCGAAATTTATCAGAACGTTGGAGACTAATAATGTTGATAGAAATATTGATATTTAATGACTTTGTATGTTTCATCCTTTTCCTTTTGGACAATAAAATTATATTATTGACAAAAAAATGTTGATTGGTATTTCGATTAACATCAAAAAAAGATTGGCATTTCAATTAATTTATTTATAACACTAATGTTCATTATTTTAGTATTTTCCACTTACCCTTTCAAAATTAAAATGAAGTCTTTTTATTTTCCCCCGAGAATATGAAGTCTCTATTCTATTATTTAGGAGTACAAGACATTTTAGTCTTTCACACTGCAATCGGAATATTTACAGGATGCATCAAATATGGAATAAATTGTTTTATATTGAATTCACAACCAAACATTATTTTTTTAAAAAACAAAAATAGTATAAACTAACTAGCAACTAACGCCCGAACAATTCTTAGATAAGAAATTTCTAACATACTATTTTCTAATCGATATCCATTAGTTTTATGTTTATTTTATGTTGTGTTTCAAAGAATTGAAAGTCGTTTTTTCTCTTCACAAACAAAGTCTATGCAAATTATTGATCAACATATATATAATTAGCATCCTAATATTATCACTTAATCCTCTCGCAATCACCAAAATTGGAAGACAATCATTAATTAACTTAAGTATACAAATTATTGATCAACATATAATTAGCCTACTAATATTGTCACGTAATTCTCTCGCAATCACCAAAATTGAAAGACAATCATTATTTGAATAAAAAAAAAAAGACAATCAATAATTAACTTAAATACACAAATTATGAATGATAAATATTCGATTATACATTATCACGTAATTCTCTTGCAATCACCAAAATTGAAAGACAATCCTAACATTGTCATGTAACTCTCTTGTAATAACCGTTGGACGGATTTGTTATACATGATAAATATTTAATTATGCATAAAAAATTTATGATAAAAATATATAAAAATAATTTTTCGTACATTAAAACTATTATTTAGTTCGGAATATTTGAAGTCATAGTTCAACTTAAAATTTAATTAGAAAATCAACTTGAAGTCTAAAATTTATTTTAATGTATAAAACAAAATCACTACATGTTTTAATTTGTCAATAAAATTATAAGTGGAATAATAAAAAAACATACTCATTTTAATTAGGAATAATGATTGAAAATTAAATTTAGTGAAATTTTAATTAAAAATAAAAATTTAATTAAAAAGTTGAAAAAATAAAATATTATGTAATGCAATTTGATTGTGAATAACTTTTTAAATAATAAAATTGTAATTGGAATAATAAAAAATATACTCATTTTAATTAGTTCACAAAAGACTTTATATTTATGCTCGTTTAATTAGGTATAATGAGAATGAATATGAAAATATAATGTAGTGAAATTTTGATTAGGAATAAGAGTTTAATTGGAAAATTGTAAAAAAAATATTGTGTATTGTAATTTGATTAGAAATAACTTTTTAAACAATAAATAGTAACAAATCTATGCGTCAAATTTCAATTCGTTAATAAAAGACCACGTGTTGAATTTTAATTTAACAATAAAATTTGAAATTGAAATAAATCAAAAAATTATTTCTATTAAGATTTGATTTTCGCAGAAATCAAACCCCAACCTTCTGAAAAATAAAATATCACGTCACTAAATCACTGTCTTGATCGATAATCATTAATTAACTTCATGCATATATATGAACTAATGGTTTGTATGATGGCTTGATAGTAAATTTAACAAGTAAAAATTTGACTTTGCAATAAGGTCTAAGAATCAACAATAAACCATATGATGTATTTGAATTTTTAAATTTATTTATTCTAAAAGTATATTTGAATAGTAAAATATTATTGAAATATTTTATTTTATTTTTATATATAAATATTATGTGTTCATTATTATATTATGTGAATCCTATAAAATAATTTTCAAAAACGATTTTAGCGTAATTTTATTACCGTCAACTTTTACAAAGCCAAACAAGATTTTATAAAAAAATTAAGATATAAATATATTTATTGTATGTGATTTGTTGTTGATTTTTAATAGTAGGATGCAAGTTTTTTTGTTGATTTAAAATCCATTCAAAGTGAAAAGAAAATACAAAATGGTATTAGAATTTAGGTTATACAGCAATATTCCTCATCACCATTTCATTCCATATACAAATACAATACAAGTATTTTCAAAAAACAAAAAAATACAATACAAGTATATTATAATTTGTTTATTAATTTATAGCACATCCACTCTATCTCTCACTCTCAAACACTATAAATATTTGTCAAGAGTTATACTTACAAGTTATTACAACTTAGAAAATTACTCTCTCTGTCTTCTCTCTATCCATCTTTCTGTTGCAAGATTTTCCTTACCTCTTTAGAATTCCTCTGCACAAGACATATATGTACTAAGTGAACTAGCAGCTTGTAGCAGAGAACAGAACATTAACAGTTAGTTAACTGTATCTTTGTTGTCTTTTTTTACTCTGCATTGCCATTCTCTCTCCATAAAAATCCTCAATTTCTCTCTTAAATCAAAACCCAGAAATCATTTTTTGTTTCTAAACAAGAAAAAGATGATATCTTGGCACGATCTATACACAGTTTTAACGGCTGTGATTCCGTTATACGTAGCTATGATCTTAGCTTACGGCTCTGTTCGTTGGTGGAAAATCTTTTCCCCTGATCAATGTTCAGGAATCAATCGATTCGTCGCGATTTTCGCAGTTCCTCTGCTTTCTTTCATTTCATCTCCAACAACAATCCTTACGAAATGAATTTCAGATTCATAGCAGCTGACACTCTCCAGAAGATAATCATGTTAGTAGTCCTCGGGTTATGGACTAATTTATCCAAAAACGGAAGTTTAGAGTGGATGATCACGATATTCTCACTATCCACGCTTCCAAACACTCTGGTTATGGGAATTCCATTATTGATCGCCATGTACGGAAAATATTCCGGCGATTTAATGGTTCAAGTTGTTGTTTTACAGTGTATAATCTGGTATACTCTGCTTCTGTTCCTTTTTGAGTATCGCGGCGCGAAGATGCTGATCATGGAACAATTCCCGGAAACCGCCGCCTCGATCGTTTCCTTCAAAGTAGATTCCGACGTGGTGTCCCTCGACGGAAGAGATTTCTTAGAAACGGATGCTGAAATCGGAGATGACGGAAAATTACACGTCAAAGTTAGGAAGTCTAATGTGTCTAGGAGGTCTTTAGGGTTATCCGGAATGACCCCACGACCGTCGAATCTTACCGGAGCTGAGATTTATAGTCTCAGCTCGACTCCGAGAGGCTCGAATTTCAATCACAACGATTTCTATTCGATGATGGATGGATTTGGTGGACGAGCTTCAAATTTCGAACCGGCCGATATGTACTATGTTCAACAATCTTCCCGGGGTCCGACTCCGAGACCTTCTAATTTTGAAGAAAATTGTACTCAATCTTCCCCAAGGTTCGGGTTTTATCCGACACAGACGGTTCCTACATCTTATCCTGCACCGAATCCGGAGTTTTCGTCTACTGTACCGACGAAAACTACAAAAAGTCAACAACAACCACCACAACAACCACCATTGCAGAGTCAGAACTCTACTAATACTGTGACTAGTGCTACTACTAATAATACAAATAATAGTAGTAGTACTAAGGCCAACCATGATGCCAAGGAATTACATATGTTTGTGTGGAGTTCTAGTGCTTCTCCGGTGTCGGAAGGCGGCGGCCTCCACATATTTGGTGGGCCCGATTTCGCGGCCACCGAGCAATCTGGACGGTCCGACCAAGGTGCTAAGGAGATTCGGTTGTTGGTCTCTGATCACCCTCAAAACGGGGAAAACAAAGGTATCTTTAATTAATTAAGTCATTAATTATAAAATTGATCTTATTCTTGATCCTGTCTTTGAATAATCTAGTTTATCCACTAATTAATTAATGGTTGTATTTTGTTTTTTGTGTGAAGCAGTTCATAATGGGAATGGAGAATTAGGAGGAGAGGATTTTAGCTTTGGAGGGAAATTAGGAGAGGCAGAGGATCAAGAGAAGGAAAAAGAACTCAACAAGCTCGGGTCTAGCTCCACGGTGGAGCTCCACCCGAAAGCTGCCGGAGCAAATGACAACCACGTAGGGAAACTAATGCCGCCGGCGAGTGTTATGACTAGACTAATCTTGATCATGGTTTGGCGAAAACTTATCCGTAATCCCAACACTTATTCAAGTCTCATTGCTTAATTTGGGCTCTAGTCTCATTTAGGTAACATATTACTTGATTACATTTTAATTCTATCCATAACAATTGGGATAACCCATTAATGCAACTGAAATGTTTTAAACGCTATAATTTTGTTAGTTGTGAAGTTAGATTAATTTTTTATTTTTTTTCCTTATAAAATTCTCAATGGAATTTTATTTTATTTTCTAGGTGGCATGTGGCGATGCCTGCAATAATAAAGGAGTCAATTGCTATTCTATCTAATGCTGGCCTTGGAATGGCTATGTTCAGTTTAGGTAAGCACTCGGAATGAAATTATTTAAGAATCAACCAGTCGTTCGATTTCTTAAATTTTTTCACATCAATCTTTTCGAGTTTGAACTTTCAACTTCTGAATCAAAATGAAATATTTCAAAACCAATTAAACATCTTCTTCTTTAATTATTGTTTGACCAAAGGGACCCTACTTTACAGTTCATGCTATTGCTAATGCTATTTTTAGGTATACATTTTTACATATAAATTTATATTTATTTTGAGGCGGAAGGAGTATATTTTTATAAAGTAAAGTTCTATGATCTTAACACTAATAATATTTCTAAAAGTGCTCTTTAGCGATCATGTGAGGATTTCATCATTAAATATTTTCTATCTATATAGACAATGTATACTTTCTGATTCTTAATCGTGGGAGAACTCTAGTTAATGTGTAATTAAATATATAAACCAAACTAGCTAATTATGAGTTAACGTGGCAATTTGTTGACCATCCCATGCACGTTGTGGTAGGTCTATGTTACACATATGTAAGTATTAGGCTACGATATATATACGTTTGGTTGATGTTCGCCTTTGTCTTTCAAATCTAGTATATATACAATGAAATAAAAAATACAACTCAGGACCATCCATTTTACACTAGCTAGCTTTTGTAATCACATGAAATTTCGAGTCCTATCTTAATTTAGAGGACTTTTTTAAAGAAAAATGGATCGACCAAACCCGACATGTGGGGTCCGACCCACAAAAGAATTTCTCTTTTGAGGTCCCATGAACCGGTGGCCGTTAGCTTTATTATGAATTATAATTGATAGATACAGTGTGATTGCATTGAAGGTGGTCCTAATTTACTTTTTTTCTTGATTAGATTTTTGCTTAAAAAACATTGTTGTGATTAATTATAGGATTGTTTATGGCGTTGCAACCGAAGATCATCGCTTGTGGAAATTCCGTCGCGACTTTTGCCATGGCTGTTCGGTTTCTGACCGGACCGGCGGTGATGGCTGCCGCTTCATTTGCTGTTGGTTTACGGGGTACACTTTTACAGATTGCAATCGTGCAGGTACATTAATATTTTTTCAAACTTAATTAGTCAATTTTATAGTTTAAAATGCTGATCAGGTTGATTTAAACTTAATTAGTCATTTTCCTAGTAGTCAACACGTTAGATAATCAATAATAAACGACTTCTTGTCCTTTTATGTATAGGCTGCTCTACCACAAGGAATTGTTCCCTTTGTGTTTGCCAAAGAATACAATGTCCACCCAGCAATTCTTAGCACTGGGTAAGTCAGTTTCTTTGTTTTATTTAAAATTGTAGAAAAACATTATAAATCACATAATAAGATTGGATTTTTTGGTATTTTTATAAATTACGGGTAGTTAGTTAATCTTAATATTGTCCAATTTATGCAGTGTGATCTTTGGAATGCTGATAGCATTACCCATCACTCTTGTTTACTACATTCTTCTTGGATTGTGAGGATGGGACTTTAATTCACTAGTCGAACGTCTTCCCACTAGCATGCCGGATAGGCGACGGTTTTTTCCGGCGAAGAAGAAGATTTTTCTCATGTAGGTCGAGAAGGGATTTAAAGGGTTCCAATTGTTTTGGAGCTAAGACAAAATATATTTTTTGACTTAGAGATTGGTTGAAAGCCCAAATGAAGATCACGTCCGCATTAGAAGGAAAAGAAAGATCACTTCTTGCACAGTTTGGAGGCATATAATTAAGAGGGTAACAATGGGATAATTAGTATTTTTTTTATAGTGGGTTTTGATTGATATATCTAGTTAAATAATTGTTTACTTAAATTAGTTTCTCTTGACCATATCATTGTAAAAAAGTTTCTATTAAAAAGATTCAGGGGTGTTGATGAAAATTTCTCGCAAAAAAATAGTCCATTTAAGATTGAATCCCAAATAATTAAATTATGATTATTTCGATTAAACATTTTCGCTTATATATGCTGAAGAAAGATAAGATGATGGAGTCCAGTTTCAACTGAGTATGATCATTGATAGTAGTCATTTCTTATTTATTATTTTTTTCAAAAGAAAAAGAAAAAGGGAAAGGAGATGAGATGAGAATGCATAATCATAATCATAATTTTCTTTTTTTAAATCAAAGAATATGACATGTCAAGCTCAGAGACAGGCATTTTTCCCCTTTCAATTAAATCTTTTTGAAAGCACATAGTCTTTCCAATTAGTGCCTTGTAGTACTTCTTCTCTTTTCCCTTTATTTCTGTAGGGATATTCATCATTTAGCCTACTTTTAGGGGCAAAAAGTAGAAAGCTCAAGTCAAAAAGCAAATTATTAGACTTTAGCTTTTTTCCTTTTCGCTTTTGATCGATTCGCCCACAATCATACTCTCTACATTTTAACCGATTATCGACTCTACTATACATTTATCACAAATTTTAAGTTACATCATAATTTAGACTAAAATGTAATTATATATACCTCACATTATAGTACTACACTAAATAACACTTATTATATACTACTTCCAATTCGATAGATGTTTTTTATTTTAATGATATGTATAATTATTATAAATAATAAAGATAATTTTTATAATAAAAATATTTATTAAATTATATATGATATTTTATTTAATTTGATTTTATAAAAATAATTTTTAATATATTTAATTAATTATATATGCCAGTAAAATTCAAAACATAAAATATAGTGAAATGGTGGGAGTATATGTAAACAATTAGTTACTAAATTTCACTATGTAATATAAAATTTGATGATTAAACCTAACAAGAAGTTTATTTTATATTTTGGAGATAAAACTTAACAAGAAGCTGGCGAGCATTTTTATAGCATAACTATGAATACACATGTTAAGCAAAGACTAAGTTTGAGGTGTTGGTCAAAATCATCAAGACTTTTCATTTAACAAGGAAAACGATGGATGTGCGCAGTGGCACTTCAATTTATATCTCATATAGTTAGAAAAATTTTAAGTTATGACTTAGTAATTTATAACTTGATCAACTGGATGAAATAATATGTGGCTAATATTAAATGTATATTTTTGTGATTATGAACTGACTTGAATATGTTGATCCATTAGATATTACTATCTGTCAGTTGGACACAACGAAAATCATTTACTTTTTACTAATAAGAAAGTCTAATTGTTATTCGAAAAATAATAAGAAAGTCCAATTAACTTGTAAAGTGCCAAAAAAAAAAAAAAACATAACTTGCAAAGTCTTTGCCTATTAAATCACCCAAAAAGATGTACATACATAGAGCATCTCTACACATCAATGAGAGAATAAATATCAAGCACATTCCATGTATATATTGATGAACTAGCACATTTCATATTACTATTTTCATCTATTTTAATAAACTTTTATATATAATTTATATTGAAAATTTTGTATCTACTATATAATTTACAAAATTTTAGATGTACCTAATAAAGCATTATGGCAACGAACATAGCAAAAGACGACAATGGGACTGACAATATAGTTGATCAAATTAAAGATTAATTAATCACTAGTAATAATTAGCAATATAAGTATTATCGCTTTCCTATCTAACTTCCAATTGATGAAGATTTGACACCAAGCACAACATTCTCACTAATAAAAATTATGCACAACTACTGTAAGCTCCAAGATATCAATTTTTGGGTTGTAGTATTAGAAGGGAACATACGCACTACAAATCTGGCTTGGAAAACAACACTACTCGATTGGCCCTTAATCAACTCAACTAATTAACACTATTATCAACAGATTATATGCATTACCAATCATCCAATTTTGGATTGTATCGTGGTGTCTAATTAGGCTCGGAATTGTCAATCTGATAATTACACTCTAATTTTAATTAATTCCGAACTCATAAGTAGCAGAGTATTTTTTATGCATTACCTATCCAATTTTTGGATCTATACGTTATTTTTTTTACCTTATTTTTTAAATATTGATAGTAATTTCCGGATGAAAATTTAACTATATCTTTACTTTAAAATATTTTTTTATATATTTAATACATTCATGACCTTACGTAAAAGAAAACGATTTTATTATTGTGCCACGTGCTGATGGGCCATTTTGAAATGCTTTTAATCCGTGTAAATTTGAAATGTTTAATATTTATGATTATCTGTATGGTTCAGTTTAATTGTATAGATAATGAGAGTAGAAATTGAGATTGGGGGGCATGCAAATGCAATAAATTAAAGAGGGCTAGACCAACATGCCCCAAGAGAAAGGGATGGGTCTCATCTAAGTGACAGAGTCATCGTGGATAGTAAGGCCTCACATGGACATGTATCCACAATTCTTACTAAAACGCTCTCAACCCCACGTGTGTATTGTTTATTTAATTTAATTCAAAGCCTCATTTTCCGATGAAAATATATATGTTGTGACAAAATGGAAATTTATGGGTCTCTATATTTAATCATGGCATCCCAAGTACTACGAGGAGTATAAGTATATGCACTCGTATATTGTATTTAAATTCGTATATATGCGTTTTGTTTTAGATGCTCTTTTTCTTTAATAAAGGTTGAAAGAAATATTATTAAAAAAATTTAGCGCTCTAGATTAGTGACGTGAATTGTCAATAATCTTCGGATACATAAAAAGTTTAGTGATTTTCAAAATTAATAAAAATCGTAAATATTATATAAAATATCGTCCATAATCAAATTATAGAGACGAATTACAGACATAAAATTCATGAAATCGGAAAACCATACCAATGAATCATGAAATCGGCTAACACATACATGCAGACAAAAGAGCATAAAATACAACCACCAGGGATAACATGTAGGCGAATCCTCTAATATACCAAGCTAAAGTAATGAATATGGCCGAAATAATGAATCAAGAACATTGGAGCTATCATTGCTAATCTTTTTCTAATGATCAAGATCAATACACTAGATTATCATTCATTGTTTTTAAATAATTAAAATGATACAATTACTTCTATTATTCCTTGCTAGAACTACCCCTAATTTTTTTTTTGTCAAAAGTTAGGCCCACTAAAAGCCGTAAGACGTGGTATTGGTCCCAAAACTCAAATCAGTAGCATATTTTAGCCCATTTTAGTGCTAAGATCGTGGCCCAATCATGACTTATTTCCGATTAATTTGCATTTAGTGTTTCATTCAGGAAAATACGTGGTATATTAATCGTACACAATATTTCTATTCTTCTATATAAATAAATCGACTAATAATCTTATCCACAGTTCAAATAAATACGCAGATATAAGTCTCCAAATTAAATTTTCCCAGCAAGAAACGATCTGGACTCGTGAAAATATATTTAGTGTTAATTATAATTAAGTTGTCCTTTTATATATAATTTTTACACTCCCAAACAAACAAATCAATTCTCCATTCAGGAACATAACGAACGAACGAACAATTGAAGTCAAGTCACATATTATATTAGTAGTACATGTGATATATGGATTATTGATGAATATATTGTCTCGATGTTCTCGTTTCCATTCTTGTGACTGCATATGGAGTATATTTTTAGATAGAATTCTCTAGATTTTGCCTGTTTTGGACTGACGCTGTTATATATTTGTACAGTCACCAAACTTGAAGACACAAACCAAATAGAATAGTGGTTCATCGAATTGGTTTGATTGATGGTCCCTTCTCCTCTTTGTCTGAAAGTTAGAAATATGTCAGACTTCATATTCAATCACTTGTTAAATTATAAGACTCACTCTGACTGACTGCTAACGAATATGAACCACATCCGTGTAATATATATCTATATTTATTGTGCTTTATTCTCTCTTAAATTAGTAATTTCCAGTACGCACATGCACAAGTCAGAATTTGTATGGCCAGAAATCTAAACAACTCGACTCTAGTTGCACTATTTTGTGAAAATAGACTATGGAAAGAAATTACTTTTTATCTTTTTTTTTTTATTCTTTCCCATATTCCTCAGAAAAAGATTTGTGTCCAGTCTAATTAATATTAATGTCATTCGCCGTCTCAAAATATATGATGTATTTTCTATAAAAAATACGAGATATTATTTTTGGACAAAATTTTTTTTCCTTATAACAAATGACATATTTAAATCTCACTTATAAGGGGAAAATCTTTTGTCCACAACTTTGATAAAAAAAATTTTGTTCAAAAATCAGTTGGCGAAAAATATCATGTATTTTGAGACAGATGTAGTAGTAGTTTTAAAGATACTTTTTGAATTAAAAAAAAAAATTTATAGAACTACAATATTTTCACTAAGATTACACATTCTTGCAATAAAATAAGAAGAGGAAGAAGAAAAAATCTTAATACTGTATTGCATTTTTGCTATGGACAAAACACGAGAATGAAGGAATCATCATCAAAATAAAAAAAAAGAGAGTGACTGAAGGAATATAGTCCAATTACACAATTGTCATAATTAATAACTACAATTAATTAAGTATGGTACTGTATGGTATGGACCAAATCTCGTGCATTGTGCCTCATATATACTTTGACATAGATGGATATTTATTTTATTTAAAAGGCGACATATATAAATGGATATTTGAGTAAGATGAGCTCCGTTACTATTAGATTCGTCATCTATTGATAATATTTCGTTATACGACTAATTCAATCTCTAATATATCTGTTGAACAATAACTATATATGTCATAGCCTCTAATTAACAACATGTCTTCTTCGAGGTTCTCCAATAATTTCAGCATCTGTGTAAATAATGTCTATCCAGGCACACCTGACAAAAGAAGTTTGTTGGGGTCCATTCATCATGTGGATGCCCATGCTTTGATCATGTGGGTGTTTTTCTAAGGCTTAAATACAGCGACAGACCCTAATAAGTAACGGATAATTACGTAGGCGGTCGTAAATATCCCCAAAACTCACATGTAAGTGAAATTATGGAGCGCTCTGCTCTGCTCGACACAATTTTAAAAAATATATTTTTTTTATTATTTTTAATAAAAAATACGATTTTTCAAGTTGACGGAACAAGACGAAACATATTCCAGACACACAACGAATGCATAAAATCTTAAAACTTTGTGTCCATCTACAAAAAGACCCGTCTAGCATATACAACCTTCGTTTGCCAATATATATATATATATATATTTTCTAACTTTTTTAAATACATTCAAAAAAAAATATACACATTCACCAATATTGACTAAATATATATCATTTTAAATATATAAAGAATAATTAGAAAATCATGTATTCAATATTAATAATAATAATATCTAAGAAGTGTAAATAGAAGATAATTAAATTTACACAATAAACCCAATGGATAGTTTATTTATTTTTATTCCAACTTTCCAAATTTAAGACATGCATGTAACATAATTGGTAATTTGGTATAAAAACAATAAAGATATGGATCCAAAGCAAGAAATATTATTGAAGGCAATGCCACTATTTCATTTTCTTTATGAGATTGAAGTTTTGCAATTGGCAATTACAAAGAAGACGACTCTGAACTTTGTTTTCTAGTTATCATTCATTTTAGTTAGTGACCATGATATGCTTATTTCTTTGGGGGCTATTCACCTTTGCGTACCCTACATTTAATTAATTCACTTTGCAAGTATATGTGTGGACGATATGTACAAAACTAAAAACCAAATTAATCTTAATAAATGTTATCTCGCTCATTGATATAATTATAAAGAGCCACGGTTGTTTGTTTCGTGAGGTCTAAAATTGACTGTCGGTGATGGGCTCAGAATCGATTCAGACAATACAAAAAAGAAAAAAAATATTATTGTTGAATTGGACTCAAATGCACATCGTAAAGAAGTTAAGAACATTGATGTCACTAGGAGAAATTTGGAGGATGTTGTAGAAATTTTTGAAACTTATGAATGCCATAATGAAATCGGCTTTTGGCAGACCGGACGACGCATAGTCGGAGCTCGGGTTATATGTCAGTCGACTCAGGAAGCTATCGGCAACAACGCCTCATCGTCTAATTCACTCACAATTCCCTAAAATGGAAATGTCCAATTTAAAGGTTTGGATTTACAGTTTTAGATATGCTACAGTGTTTTAAGTTTCCGTTTGTAGCTCTGTCAAAGAATAAATCAGAGTTTAGGTATTCTTTCGTTGTAGTTGATCAAAACAATCGATTCAAAACTCTAGATTCACTATAATAGATGTTATGAATCGAATGGTTAAGTCAATTTGATCGATTAAGTAGTAATAAATAATCTGCAAGTTCGATCAGTTGTGTTCTTGAGTTTACTACTAAAAATTGGGGATTTTGTATGCTGCATAGATTTTTGGTTCCTTTCGATCCAGTGAAACTACATTATGCATTTAGAAGTTTTCATGAAAGTTTCTGCAAGTTTTTGCTATGAGAAAATGAGAATTGCCATTGCCATTAGTTATTTTAGTTGAAGTTCAAACAAGTCCTATAGTCATTTTAATTTCTAGTTAAATTATTGATGAAGTGAAAATATAGAATCATTTATTAAAGTATTTAGAAGCTTTCTGCAGTGGTAGCCATCCTTGATCATGTCTGGAATAGAAGTCAATTCTAAAGTCAACCTTTCAAGCATTTTGAAGATTGATCTACGGATTTGAAGAAAAAGAAAATTAAAGAAATTTTAGCATATTTAAAATTGAAAATCCAAACTGGACATTTTTATTTTAAAGAATTGTGAGTGAATTAGACGATGAGACGTTGTTGCCGACAGCTTCTTAAATCGTCTGTCATATAACCTGAACTTCCTGATCGTTATAATTATAATTATAAACAAGCCAGTCTAGAATCTCACAATATATAAGCATGATCCTTACGATGTTTTATCACGAGACTAAAATATTTGATGATAAATTCGATCTTCCCAACAAATATTTTCTTCGACTTGATATTGCAATATATCTCTTTCAAAATGTAATTAATTACTCACTTATCATTTTACCGAACACCTTAATTATTATTACATCTAAAATAAAACAAAACCAAAGGCTGGCCATTTAAATGTATATATACAATTGCTTAAGGTATATATCCATGAAAATCTGGCAATTAATGTTGAGGTGAATGAAGGAAGAGTGGGGCTATATGTGAATTACAATTTGGATAACAAATAATGGAACTCGTGCGCTTGGCTTTATTCTCTCTATGGAATCTCAATTGGGGCCCATTATTGAACTTGAAGTTCTTTAAATGAATATTATTGGAATTGTTGAAAAATTAATTGAGGTTATTCATTTATCAAGATAAGATTATTTATAAAATTAAGATCATTTATAAAATATAGTTTTCGATCGAAAAAGTTATGAATTTAACGAATATTATATGATCAATATCGCCCTGTATATGTAATCAACATATTCAAGAAGTTAATATTAGGTTATGAGTTATTGAGTTTACACACAATTCTTTTCTATATTTGAAAATTCACGTTCATTAATATTGATAACATCATCCAGTTTTGATATATAATTCGAGAAAATAAATACTATTTCCGTCTCAAAATAAATACAATTTTTTATATATAATTTATATTAAAAAATTTACATCTATTTTGAAACGGAAGAAGTAATTATTGGACGGCCGATATTGAAACTCCAGTTCCAATTGTTAGACGCTAGTGGGTGGTGTTTGGACCAAAAACAATATGTATCGTACAAAATGTTAGACGCTAGTGGGTGGTGTTTGGACCAAAAACAAAATGTATCGTACAAAATTAAGGTCATGCATATATATATGGTTCGAAAACAAATTAAAAGAAGTAAATATATGGAAACAAAATCCAATTAAAGCGTCGAGACTTGAGAGAGAGAGGAGGAGAGGTCATGTTCAATGTCGGGTGAACCACGAACATGAGCTGGAATGATGGACCACTAAAAGCTAAATAAACTTGGATTTGGGGCCATTTCATCTCTTTCTTTCTTCTAAGGGTATTTGTGACAATAATAATGATTTAGGTCAG
The DNA here is from genome assembly GCF_046630445.1 of Rutidosis leptorrhynchoides. NCBI lineage: Eukaryota > Viridiplantae > Streptophyta > Magnoliopsida > Asterales > Asteraceae > Rutidosis > Rutidosis leptorrhynchoides. The sequence continues at coordinate 60,706 of NW_027266536.1, read as the reverse complement.
CACAGAAGGAAAAGATTTGCCACTTAGGATATGGAGTATAGACTATTGAGGTTCCGCCTGTTGGGCGAGAATCCCTCCAATAACAAAATATGAAAGTGTTGTATAAAAAAAATTAACAGTAGAAAAAAATGTTTAACAAACCATTTAGAACTCTTTTAAATTTGTTTAGGAATTATAATCCTGCCCTAATTTTTTTTTTGTGCATAATAACAAAATTCAATTCAATAAAACCATGTTGAATCACAGTTTTGAATATCAAGAGAGAGTTTTTTCATTATTTTTTTAAAATGACAATGCGATATAAAGAATGAGAAAATCGTCTGAATCATAGTTGTGCTTTGTGTTAAGCCTTTGCCGAAAAATAATACTGTATCTAAACAGAAATTTAATTTCTTCATTAAAAAGGTTAAAATCGATGGATCATAAAACAATTTTTTTGAACAAAATCAACTAAAAATATATATCTGATTAAAATCTATAAAATCAAACTGCAAGTCAGGATATTTAAATCATAAAATGTGACGAAGATTCATGGTTATTAAAATTGAGAGTTAACTCGTTGAGTTTACGAGTCAATTTAGGAAAAACGGCTGACTCGTTATATTAAATTAGGTAATGTATAGACTCGTTGTTAACTACAATCGATAAATTCAGTGTGTGGAATCGGTAAACTCAGTGAGTTTGAGCGATTTTAGCATATGTGTACTCCGCAAATATATTGAATTTTCATTTACAATTGCCTCTTTGATTCCCATCCTAAATTCCTAACAAACCACAACATCTGACATACTTATTTATATTTTCGATAAATAAAAAAATTATAATTCTACTATCAGAATAAGAACTACATGGAGCCTAAATAATTTGGAAGATGACTGTGTCAATTGAAAAGATGATTATGTTTGATGGTTAAAAAAACATAGTCTTTTACTAAATGCTTACATGTCCATAATTAACTAACGTAAAACTAATTATTTTACTCTATTCTTTCTTAAGTTGTGCGCTTTAGTCCACCAGTAAAAGCCATGTCTATAGGACGAGAATTCCGTATTTGAAGAATAAATATATAAATTTATTATCTAAATAATTAACTACTTTTGTATTTAATTTTTTTTTTTTTAAATTTAGGTTAAATATTGGACTAAAAGAGAAATATAATAAATTCATTGTATTTGTAGACTTTAGTTACGATTATATTACATACGAATTAAAATTATATAGAATTTATTTTGTTTTAAGTTCTAGATGACAGTTTCTTTTCTTAACTATTAAGACGTCCTTGCTTATTTTTTGTTGTCACTCTCTTCCAATGTACCAAATCAATGAAAAATACCTGACCTGGATATCAACACAAGTTTTCACCAGATAGATGTTCATTCCATCAATGGTCATTCCTCATATACCGTCATACGTCCCATTTATTTTATATTTGGTCCCCCTTTTCGTTATATTAATTGTTGGGACACTGACTAGCAAATTCATGGTAAAGTTTTGAGGTTATATAGGGTAAAATATTTTAACTTTTTAATATAAAAGTTTTAATACTCACTCATCCATATCACAATACATGTAGTTTTAGCCTTTAATTTTTTATCAAAATACATGATATTTTTTATATTTTCACTCATTTTTTCTATTTTACTCCATATCAAAATACCAACACCAAATCTATTTTTTACATATCAACCTTACAACCACCACAACCCACCACCATTGACCATCACCACCAACATCCGTTGATCGGCCGGCCACGTACGTTGACCACCACCATTATATTTTATGTAGTTATTTTTTAAATATATTATAATTTTTTATGTATAATAAGGATATATTTTAGAAAAAAAAAATACATTTTCTTTATTTTTTATATAAAATAACAAACCTACATGTATTGTGATGCAGTGTGAGTATATATAAATGACAATTTTTTCTTAATTTCACAATTAATCTTAGACCCAATTTTTATAAAATAATATATGATTGTCCCTTTCTATTAAAGTTTTCGTTACTTGACAGTAATTTTAAACGTTGAATTTTTAATATACAATTTTACCTTTTTTTATAATTTCTATCACTTTTATCCGCCAACACATTGTCCCTCGCAAAGTAAAATTATAATGTATCAATATTCTCGGAACCTAGCTAGCAAATGGCCGGGTTGGGAATATCTGCAATCCGAGACCACTTGGCCACTGTTTCACTTTCATGCATCCAGTCTTCCTACATCGACGGCCTATCAGACATCTCTTTTGCCAAAGCTTCAAACATTCTCCAAAGAGTTTCTCTAGCTTTATCCGGCCAGGGGTATCGCAAATCTCATTTTTGAATTTGGTGTGTTCGTTTTTATTTTTCATGATAAATGAGGGGCTGAATTATTATTAGAAAATAATTTAAATTTCTAATAAATAAAATAATTGTCTTAATTTTTTTTCTGACTCTTTTGTATACACTATGCAGAATTCTCGCTCATTCCATATAACTAATCTTAGAGTGAATACGGCCGATTGCAATCTTTGCTTTACTTCTTTGCTGATTTGGATTGAGTTAATGAAATCCCTTGTTATCTTTAGAAAGAAAAAAGAAGAAGAAGGAAATACTTTGAAAATCGATTTGAATTAAGTACTTTATACTGGGTACCTGATTTTTTAGTTCATAATTGCTATTAATTCCAAAATAAAAAATAAAATAGAATATGCTATTTATCGCAGATTTAAAATTCTCAAGTGGAAGACGGATCAATCACCTTAGCAAAAACTACAAAATTTAGAAAAAGTAAATAGATTCAGGAGGACTCTATTTTTTCATTTTTTCCTATGGAATTTTCAAGTTTCAGATAAATTGTTGGACTCTTTTACTTTCAAATAAATAGATCCAGTGCCACCCCTTAAAGAGTTATTTGCTATGTGTAGCGAGATATTGGGCCTCCAGTACCCATAAAATGGGCCTCGCGAGCTTAATTAATTATGCGCCTTGGGCCCAAGTCATTTATTTTTTTTCTGGTAGCAACCTTGAATTCCAAACATGGGCCGGTTACGAAACTACACAAACATACTTTGTGTTATCGAACACTGGGTGAATTTTTATTTAATTTTGGGATACTTGAGATTTTAGTCCCATTATTTTTCACAAAAAGTGGAATTCATCCCCAAATTATTCGGGCACTGGAGTTTGTCGTTTGTCCCATTCTTTTTTATTTTTTATTTTTATGCATAGTTAGTCCTAGTAACAGATACTGTTAAATAATGGGCGACATGGACATAACTTTGTACATGATATTTTAGTTGTCAAATGGAGGACCAAATAACATTGACATCAAAATTCGTAAGATATTTTTAAAACCAAACCGAAGCGAATCGTATCAATAAAAATGGCAAAACCATATTACAGTATAAAAAATATAGGGACTAATTACAGACAATCCTTAATATTCATCGGTCCTCCACACCTGTAACTGTAATTAAAAGTAAATGATCATTTGTAGGGCAACTTTCTAATATTAATGCACTGCTCAACTTTTAGAGAAATGCATTTTGCTTTGGTCCTAAGAAACTATAAATTTGGTATTATTACTTGTGGTACGTAGTTGATCATTTTCGGGTTTAGTTGAGTTTGTTGCAGAGTAGGAGTTGAAATCGTCAATATTTATAAAATTGCTGTAATATTCAACGTTACTGAAAATCATATCAAACCGAACAGTTCGACCACTTACAACTGGGGAATAACCCGATTTCATCCAATTTCGTAACAGAACGATGGCCATTAACCAACCGGAGCGTGGTCATTTCTAATCAAAAATCTAAAACCATTACAGACGCAATTCTGATTGAATCGATCTTTGCTTGATACAGTATGTGACATATTGATCACAATTTTTGTCACAAATATACCAACCGGATTTTCAGGTAGTAACCCGAATTTATTGATGTTTCAACATAAGTGCCCCAATTCATTATTTAGAGTGTTATATTCTTTTCGTTTGGTAATACATTTTTTAACTGTCTTTTATACATTCAAAATAAAATATATGTAATAAATATTAATGAATATGTATATCTTTTCTTGAATATATTTTGAAAAATTAAAAAATATGTATTAGCATTTTAAATTAAAAAATATGTATTAACAGACGGAAGAGTAATTATTATTATTATATTATTATGATGTTTTGATAATATGTTATATTTAATAACTAACCATATCTTCAAAAAATTAATGTGTCACATGCTTATCTATATTCGTTTATTTTAGAATAGAACAAGAATATACAGGAACCATTATCAAAAAAAATAATATATATATATAGGAACCCTGAAGCTTCCATTTCATCACACTATTGAAAAAAAGATGCTAATCCAAAATATAGTGATGTAACCATTAACCAATTTGGCCGAATATAACAAAGCAAAAGGACAAAATAAAGCTCATAAGAAATTAACATAATTAAGAAATAAATAATCATATTATGTAGGCTAACACATTACCAAACAGAAGAGGAAAGAATATTAATTTTGTGAGAAATTTCATTTTCAACTTGATCGTCACCCACAATCATGTCTACATCTTTTTAATTCCTGCAACTAATAAAAACATATGATATGATAATTAACATTTTTTTTCCCACAGGACAAAATTCTACATTAAAAATTGACATTAACAAAAAAAAGAAATTACACAAATTGGAAAAACACCATCATCATAATCATAGAGAAGATGATCATCTTGACGGTTGTCTCGGTGGAGGCGCCAGTGGCGGCTGATGTTGACTGGTCACCGGCGGCAGTGGAGTGAGGAGGTTTTCTGTAGTAAAATGGAAAATATGGCAAGATGGGTTCCGGCGGCGGAGGAGTGTTGTAACCGTTGTCATACGGCGGTGAAGGGTTGAAACCACCGCCGCCGCTGCCATAAGCTGGAGGGTTATAGTAGCTTGTAGCAGCAGGAGGAGGGTAAAAGCTTGAACCTGAAGGTGGTGTCAAAGTGGTGGTAGCCGGTGGTGACAGTGTGGCTGAGCCGCTACCGGTGCCGGTGGGTGGAGGGTAGCATGGATATTGACATACATCATCAGATGTTATCAAGTAAGGATACTGAAGACTGAGAATTGTGAAGCTAATCAGGAAGAGAACTCTTTTTGCCATTTTTTTTCCTTTGAAAGAGAGATTGGAGAAAGTAATATTAGTGGGCAAGTGGTTTAAAGACTCTCTCTTTCAACTTTTTTGTATTTTGTTTGTTCATATCCTGTCAAGACTGAAAAAGAAAACTAATCTAACAAATGGATTTTCATGTTTTTGTTTCTTAATCTATAAATAGTGGAAGTATCCCATGATTTGAAAAGCAAGTTATACCTACTTTAGGGGGGTAATATTATGCTCTATTATATCATTTGATCACATAATCCTTTTTTTCTTTTTTACATTCCTCATACAAACCTATTAATAATTCCGCAACGTTTGCTCTCAAAAATAAAATCCCAAACCTATCGGGACACTGCACTGATTGATATACATATTTGACAAGTACATAATCGAAATGGAATCGGTGTAAATATACATCAACTTATTTTGGTTTAAGTAGGTAAAAGAATTTTATCACTCATTCGGAATTTTGTAGTCCGATTTGCACCACATTTTTTTTGATAAATGATGAAAATTTATTACTTAAATTTATAATGGTTGAGTCAAATTGTGTCAATTATCGACAATTTTCGAATGAAAATCTAGTCCTCAAAACTAAGGGTCGAAACACAAAAACCGTGAATATTGTCGGTAACATCGTCCACAATTCAACTATCGGAAAGGATTACAAACGAAAATATTTCTAGAAAAATCAAGCAACAGATACAATCATCTGAGCCAAAACAAGAACAAAAGTATATGATAAAATCATAAGAAATTAAAAGTTGAACTATCATCTCTTCCTTCCGCTAGTCCAAAGACGATTTTTGGCTTTTGCAAAGTACCATAAATATTTGTTGTCTGCAATGTACCAGCAAACGTCCCGATGCATGGTAATAAAATGTAGGTTTGATCATGAAAAAATCAGGACTCGAGTGAAAATATTGCTAAAATTCGCAAGTTTCTGCCAAATTTTAGAAACATAAAGGATGAAATTGTCGATACAGAGAAGTGTCAATCTCATACAACAAAATCGATCGCAACTTCACAGTCTCCACCAACTCTTTGCTCTTACTTATTCATCTTGTTCTATCTAACTGGATATTGGAGTTCGAAGCATATCAAGTTAAAGAATTTTCAACAAAAGAAACACCTTCTGTAATCGATCGATTAAGAAACACGTCCAATTGTAATCCAACGGTAACAACTTCTTCGATAACGGAGAAAATTTATTCTTTTTGTAATTATCTACGGTAAAACCATCCAGATCTGAGATCCATTTTAATTTGAATTTGTAAGTGTTTTTTATTGATTTTTTTTATCTTCGAAGAAGATTTTGATCGTCTTGAGTTTCAGATATGATATTGTTATTGATAATAGAAATTGGGACATTGAACAAGTCTGAACCACATTAAGAATCTATTAGTTCCTTTAATTTGATTAGAGACACGAATATATTTTGGTGCTCAACTTAGAGAGAGTGGGCGGACTAACAAACTATAAGCTTAGGTTAACAAGCCACCATCCAAGTAATAATTAGCTACAAAATTGGTGTAGGAATGAAGTGATTTCATCAAAGTCTTAGTTTTGAAGATATCTATAGTATATAGAGTATATTGGATTTCAATTAGGTACGTATAGTCCAAGTCGTCGGTGTCTGTAAGTTACCAAGTAAAATGGTGTCAACTTTGAATTTCAATGGTCTCCTTTGGTCTCCCCTTTGATTTGATAAACATCGAATTATTATCAAAAAGCTCACTGAATTTTCGAACAACTCAATTTGGTCCTACTTTTGATGTGATTAACCCTTTAATTATAATAGAAAATAAAAAAGAAGACTATTCAAACAGGTCCACAAATCATTAAAATAAATAAATACGGACTACTTATAAGAGTAACTATCTCCGAGAAGCATGTCTCAGAAATTAAAGGAAAGAAAACCACTTTTTTTTTTTTTCAATGGTCCGTAGCTCTGATTAACTATTACTTAATCCCCATCTATTAAGAAATTACTAATGATGCGAGATGGGAATGTAGTTGTACGTAGTCTAACATAGCTGAATTCGAAACTTACTATTGATCGTTTTACTATTAATATTTTGCCGTATCACGTACATCAAATGTGATCAGACATTATTGATATCTAATGAAATATATTTTAATTTTAAAAAAAAAAAAATCCTAATGATATCCCTCACTTATTTTGTGTTTTGCGAATTTTTTTTTTTCCAAAATTTCGATGCTATATATATAGCCTATAAACCATTTTACTGATCATGATGATCTTATACAAAAAAGAAAAAAAAAATTCATATAAAGAAAAATACACATATCATAAAAATAATTTATTTAATTAGTTTTACAGAGAGATATTATAACATCATCAATTCATCATCATAACAATTTTTATCAAGTTATAAGATTAATTTTCAGCTAGAGAATTTCAACCCATGTGCCCTTTCATTATTTGATTTGTCTATGGATATAATTAAAGTAGTGTCACTCCTAAACTATGCATCTTTTTTGTCTATAGGTTTGGCTCGTAGTGTATAGTTTATTTTTTTGGTACTCCAAAACAATATGTATTTTGCTTTAGCCTAACAATGCTATCGTGAAAATTGTGTTTGAGGTCCAAATTATTAGAAAGAAAGGGGACATGCATATGTGGAAGTAAAATCCAAATTGATGACTATTTTTTTTTCCCAACTTAGAAGTCTCTTTCACAATATACTAGTTCCTCATGCAAAGAAGTTTAATTAGAAATTATGAAGAAATAGCAAGTCATCGCAATAGCTAGCTCTATATCTTATAGATAATAGAGAGATTTTTTCAATTTATTTTAATTTGTTCTAATTGTAATTTAATTATAAATTTTATTGTCAAATCAACATCCGACACATAGCATTTTATTAACGAATAGTAATTTGCATATATATAAGAATTTTGAGTTTAATTAAATTTCAAGTTACAACTTTAAGTCAATGATATTATTTTTTTTTCCTTTTCTAATTAGAAAATCAAAATCAATAAAAACATAATGATTCCTAATAAAATTCTACTAATTATTTTTTCTTAATATAATAGTTTTATTCCTAATCAATTTTCTATCCATTATATTTTTTTAAAAAAAATCTTAATAAAATTATAATACACTATATTTTTTTTCTATTTTTTTTATTAAACAACTTTTTCTAATAAAAATTTATTATATTCTTTTTTCCTATTCCTAATTAAAATAGACACATCTTTTTCTTTTTCTATACAAACAGGCATATTGTTAAAAAAATTATTCCTAATCAAATAATAATATATATTATTTTTTTTTCTAATTTTTTAATTAAACTATATTTTTCATTTAGAACTTTGAGAGTTTGATTATGTTTTAAATTACAATTTTAAATGTATGTTTTTTTCCTATTCTAATTAATAAATCAAAACAGAATAAAAACATATTCTTAATAAAATTATAATGCAATATATATTTTTTAATTTTCTTATTTAAAAACTTTTCCTAATTAAAATTCATTATATTTTTTCTATTCCTAATTAAAACGGACACATATTCTTTTTTTTCCATTCAAACTGGCATATTGTTAAAAAAAATTATTCCTAATCAAATTAAAATATATATTATTTTTTTCAATTTTTTTATTAAACTATTATTCCTAATAAAAATATACTATATTTTTTCCTATTATTAATTAAAACGGACATATTTTATTTTTGAAACAAAATAAATTTTTAATTCTAATAGGATTGTAGATTTTGAAATAAAATCAAAATAATTCTAATTGATTTAAAGTTAAGATATTTTTCTTTTGATATAATATTTGACATAGATTTAATAATGTTTAATTCAAATAATTATTATATAATTTTTTGTAATATATATTTAAACTATTTATTTTTAAAGGTAGGAACTTTCCGTCCAACGGACGAGAGCACGGACTAGTATATAAAATGACTGAATTTCACCAATACCAACTAATTAAACTGATTTAGTTAAAAATAATTAACTTTAATTGAGCTTCTTAATTTGGAAGTGTTTCATTAGGTGAGGTTTTTTTTCACAATTACTTCATAGTGTCGGTGAAAAGTTTCTTTTGAGAGTCCCTTTTCTTTTTATATGTTTGTTTGGTGGTACCATTAGAGATAATACCTACCCGAACTAATGATTCGACTACAACACTGAACTTTTCTATTTTCATCTCGGCATTAATAGACAATAAATATATATATATATATATATTCATTAATTAATCAGGTTAAATGATTGGACTGATGTTTTTCACTTCATACATATCTATACATATATATAGCTACACCTAACCCAACCACAACAGGAGAACATCTACCAATGAAATTAACTACTATTATCTCTACTTCTATAGATGTATTTAACTTAACACATATTTTTATGACTGTTATAAATAACTCCCCCTCCCTGACATTTTTATTTTTTAAATTCATTATAAATTTGATATATTTAAATAATAATGATGATTAAATATATTAAATTTATAATGAATTTATAAAATAAAAACATCTTTTATTTATATACGGAGAGAGTAGTTAGCTATAAATTGGATGAATCCAAAAATATAAGACAAAAAATATATATATAATATTATGAGACGGAGAAAGTCGACTACAAGTTTTTATTAGTACCTTAATATTAATCTTATTATAACCGAGGATTAAGAGAGGAAAAATGTAGTAAATTATCTTGTGCTGAAGGAATCTTGGCCCCCAAACGTAATTTGGGCCTTCACCTATGAACCAGCCCGTTTAATACTTTTTTTTGTTACGACAGATAATCGCATTTTCTTTCTGATCCCTTTAATATATTTTGAATTTTTTCTTTTCATAATCAAGTTAAAAAGTAACATTTTTCATATTTTGAGGCGTGAATCTATTTTTAGCCTCCCATTTGATTCTTAATCAAGCAAAGTTAGTGTACTACTAATGAATATTGAGGCCAATATTGGGTTTCAAAGTAGAGCCCCCACAGTTTTTGTTGAAACCGAAGCTGATACTCTTATCATCCACTGACACATTTTAGAAGAGGTACTATAGCTAGAACAACACAAACAGATCATCTGACATCAAATCCAAGTTTGGTTTATTCACACTCATGGATTGATTTGATTGGATGGTAGTACCATATGTCCCTCTTAGCAAGTTGACACGTGGCACCCCACCACCTGATAATGATATTCCTTCCAAAATTTGTCACCATGCAAGAAGAAAAATGTAAGTTGTATACCTTTCATGAGAGCAATTAGACTAAAGTTTAATCTCCGATTTATTAATGTTTTTCTAATAAATTAAAACTTAGACTTTAGGTAGAAGAAGGAACAATATATAGATGCATGTAATGAGATGTCATGTGTGCCAAAATAACAGTAACTTGTCTCGTGGTGGAGCCCAAACGAAGACGATAGTATAATTGATTTGAATTAATACAGCAGTGGTGGTCGATGATGCACGCTATTTTGGTTTAATTTACACCACAAAATTAATGGTCGACATCAATATATATATATATATATATCCCTTTTTAATTTTATGTAGAATTAACACTCAATGCCAGCTTTTCGTTTTTAATTTCAAGGTTCAGATCGGATCGGATATGATCAAGTCCCAACTTTACTTTGAGTTCAAAGTGATCAATCTACAATTATTGTAGAATTTGATTGGAACACAATAGGATTTATAAAACTGCTTCAATCAGTTTAGATCACCAATTTTGATTTTGTTTAATGCATAATACCATCAAATTGTCCAACTATTCAAACCGGAAAATACAAGCTCCATATCGCTGATGGAACATATAGACGAGTTACGAGTACTCATATTTCCCAAAATTGATAATCCATCCGATCAATCAATATAAATTACTAAATTTAGATTAATACCAAGTTAATTTCATATGAATTATATATTACAGTGATCGAATCACTTCCATAGTGGCTCATAAACAGACTTTTTTATATGATTAACTAATTAAGGGAAAAAAAAAAAAACAGAGAGGGATTAATCATAATTGTTATTGACCAAGAAAGAGCAATTTGATCATTCTACGTACATTAATTATACGCAGTACTACTTTACAATATTCATTTATTGAACAACTATAAATTTAATTTTCCTGTCCATAAATTTCGTATGGTGATTAATTCTTGATCGTATCATGCACATGATATAGTAATTAAGAGAAAGAAATTAGGCCATATGTTTCTCACCAAAATGCCAAAATAAGACCCACCAATAGTATTCCAGAGCCAGATAAAACCTGCAAGTTCCTCCCGATTTGGGCGGCGGCGCCGTAGTCCGACGAGTCAATAGGGTACAAGTTCCCAGGTGGACCAGTCATATAAATGAACGAAGCTGGTGGTGGTGGAGGCGGGCAGTAAGCTCCGCTCGGCGTTGGCGGCTTCTTTGGTGGTGGAGGAGGTGGAAGTGACGGCGGTGGAGGACAGAGTGCTGGCGGGGGCGGTGAAGGTACTGGCGGGGGTGGAGGTGGAGACGGATAGACTACCGGAACAGGAGTCGGCGTTGGGTCACATGGAGCACACTTCTCACCGTTTGCTTCGTCAAGCTTCCTGATTGAATCTAAGCCGTTGATCGGTTTGACTTTGACTGAATTGATGACAAGAAAGAGCAATACTATAATACCAAAACGGTGCATTTCGGTTAAATTTAGTTTTCTATGCTCAAGAGATTGGATGAAATATATGAATTGTGAATGTATGGTTGGTGTTGAGAATATGATCAGTTGTTCACTTTGTTTGGTTATGAGGAGAGTAACTTTGAAGGAAATTCTATGGAGAGAGAGAGAGAGAGAGAGAGAGGAGACGGTCTCGTTACGCTAATAATGGTGCATGAACGAAGAGCACAAGAAGTTCTAAAAATTTTATATATACTCAACAGTCAACATACATATATATGACAACTAAATCATGAAAATGCATTAAGATATATTATTAAGAATTTAATTCTATATATTTGATGACATATTCAATCTAAATTTTAAAATTTAGATTTTTCAGAGCATCTGTCATAACTTATTTCGTAAATGATCATCAGGTATATATATAAAGCACATCAGATGCCTCAAAAGAAGCCATGGTCGAGGTGTAAAGAAATATGTGTAATACTATATACTCCATACAAGAGAAATATTATATGCCTTGTAAATTGTAAGGACAACGAAGCACTACACAATTTCGTATATTGGACGAATTTAACTGAATTAAAGTGGACAGCCTGTACCAAAAATATAGGTACGTTTTGATATCAAATCTCAAATCTATCGTCTGAATACAAGCACTATAAGACAACGGCAGTAGAACTCAAAGAAAAAGTAAGACAACGCTAGAAACGGATTAAGAACGGAGTTTTTTTGTTACCATTTTCAGCGTTTCAAAATTTTGCATAAGAAAAATTCATGTCCAGTTCCATTTTCTTTTCGAAATGGCAATTCATATTTCGTTTCAAATTAAAAACAATACCATAAGTAGAGGAAATAAGCATCATTCAATGGCAACATTCATTAATCATATGACCAAAAAATTCCATTGAAGTAAAATTTCACATTGTCACGTACGCATGATATATACGAATTTTTTTAGGGTCACTCATGATATGTACAATTGCAAAGCTTATTAAAAAGAAAAATGGATCTCCCATAACTGTATAAACCCACGTGGATTTTTCAAAATCAAAAGTCAGCTCATCTTATCTTTATTCAGCATGTCCTAGTTGCAAAATGAAATCACTGAAGCCAACCAGAGGTGATCTGATGAATAAAGGCTTTTGTCCTTATATAAAAAATTATGAATTCGATTCATCAGGTTTGAATTTTAGGAGACGGATAGATTGTATTAAGAATTTATAAAAATAAATAAATAAATAAATTTTAAGTAAACTTATGGTCCCACGTAAAAATATAAAAACTTTGTAATCGAGTCAGGAATATATATGGTTCAATCACAAATTTTCGTATATAGCTATTTTAAATATTGTTTGTACTTATAATCCGTCATGAACTACTACTAATTATTGGTTACCGCAGATACCTCATATGTACATTATGCGGAAGGAAATTAGGAATGGATCGATAATTTTATCGAACTTTGTCCTTAGTCGAAAAGCAAATTCTTAAGAATATCTTATGGATTAGTATGATATACAGTATACATGAGTATAGCTAGCTCAAAAGAGAGAATGACACCTATTATTTGATTAATCAATATTATTGATTCCTTTCTTTTCTAGATGTATCTCTAAAGTACTTACATCGATTAGGAATTAATGGTCGGTTGACACGAAATGCCTAGCCTGGTTCGTCCACCTTCATCATAATGATTTTTCAACCGACGAGACGACCTTAATGTATATTCGAGTCTGTGCTAAATTCGACCAAACCCAGTGTGAGACGTGTAAGTAATTCCAATATGCATAATTCTCTAATTTCCAAATCAAAATTAATAATTGAGGGAAAATTCCAACAAACTTCTTCAAGATTACCTAATGGAGTTATAGTTGGGGTTGAACAATAAAAGTTGAAATACTAAATATACCCTCAAGTCAATTATACGAATCGAAATGATTAATTGATGTCATTTGAAAACTTGTATTTAACCAGGTTCTACAATTTACATTAATTTTGTTTGACTTTTCGAACATATTTTGTTTGAAATTGTTTGAGGATATGTAGAAAAAAATAATATTTTTATTATTTGAATGTGTTTGTATATAATTGATGTATGGTTAAATTTTATATATTAAATAATAAAATTTAATAATCTTTAATTATAATATCTACATATCATTATAATAACCACATACTAATATTTAATTATATATTTATAAATATATTTCACGATAAAACCAACCATGAAATAGTTAAATATTAATAAAATAACTATAATTATATATATATGAGTTAACATGTTAGCGAATCCTAAAAGATTGACAAGAGCTGTAAAAAGTATCTACAGGTGAAAAATAGATGACTTTAATGGGTTGACTGTTGCATGGAGAACAAATTACCCACCATTCCGGAGGAACTGGCCTCGACAGGATTGCAAATTATAATGGTTTTGGCTCTGGATGTCGGCAAAGGAACAGAGGTACTCGATCGGCGATTCTTTACCAAAACCTTCATCTCTGCATTCCTAAAATTTTGGCATCATGAGGTATTTTTTTCAATACTTGGAGAGGACGATGGTGCCTTATTAGTAATAATCTGGTCCTTACTTAAGATGGAAAATGGAGATAATATTTTGTCTTGGTATGATATTTGGGTTGGTTCCGTTTGTTTAAGTGCAAAGCTCCCTGTTTTGTATGAATTTTATATGAATTGTATGTAAATCAGCAAGCTAAAGTTTGTGACATGAGAAGATGGGCTGATCGATCATGGGTAGGGGTCTCCGATGGATTAGACAAATAAACATGCATGAATTGGCTTCTTTTGAGGAGTTGATGACTTTGATTGATGAAATGGTATTTGTCATGTGGTAGAATACCAAAAATGCATATTTTTCTATGGTAAGTGATACAAAACAGTGGTAGGGATATCCTTATGTGTACTGGCTTCTCTTGAAAATCTTATGGTTCAATGGGGTATGCTAGTTGTCGGTAAAGCCCAAAGAGATTTTGCTAATTTGTTGTGGTTTTTATGGAGAATGTGGAAGAAGCACAACACGTTGAGCTCTTAACTTCATCAATCGGGATACGACTTTGGACCAACAAGAAAAATTGGAGGCGTCACTTTAATTGTATTATTTGCTGCTACTTATTTTGAATTATTGCTAACGGTGGATGTCATGTTTTGGATATAGTATAGCTCGTATGTCTGTATGTGAAGTTGTTAATTTTGATTGAGGTATCGTAAAAATCTACGGTAATATAACGTGGACGACGTTAATCAGTAATGTCTACGTTTTTTGACTTTTCGAATTTTTTAATTTGAAAGATTGGGTTTTAATTCGAGGATAACTGACAGCTGACATGATTTGATTCGGCCACATTAATTTCATGAATTTCATTAATCAATAAAATTCTTCCTTCCTTCATCGAAAAAAAATAAAAAATCTTTATGTTTCTATGGAAAACGACACTGGCATCCTCAAACTTTGTCAAAATATACGTTTCAACCTCAAAACTTCAAAAGTCTACTCATGTTGAGTTAACTTGTTTCGTAAGGCCAACATACCAAGATGTTGTGGAAAGCTTAGTGAATGTCAGGATTGAACAAAAAAAAAAAAAGAAGAAGAGCAATGTAGTCAAAATGACACTTGGAAAGAGAAAGAATGAGAATCAAGAAACTATTTTAGGAAAAATTGCTGCAAAAAACTTCTTGAAAGTGTTTAAAATAAAGTTCAGACAATCTAGCCTGAAACTAGCTGCTGGTGATGGGCCCATAATCGATTCAGGCAATACAGAGAAGAAGAAGAGTAATGTTGCAGACATTTCTAGAACTTCGTCGACTGAGAATACAGTTGACACTTTTCGGACCGACCGGAGCATCGTCGGAGCTCAGGCGATATGCCAAAATACTCAAAAAGGTGTCGGCAACGACGCTTCATTGTGCAATTCGTCTACAATTCCCCAGAATCAAAATGCCTAATTCAGAGGTTAGGGTTTCCGTTATGGTAATGCTACAGTGCTTTAGAAGTTTCCTTTTTAGTCTGTCAGAAAATAAATTACGGTTTGATAGTTCTTTTGCTGTAGTTGATCAAAACAATCGATTCAAACCTCTAGATTCATTATAATAGATGATACGAATCGAATCCGTGTGTCGGATTAGATCGAAACTAGTTCTTATAATTTATCTATACTACATAGTTGGACATTGAATCATTTATTTGACATTTTGTGTCAAGGATGAATGAGAAATGGTAGTGCAAATGTTGATGATTTGTGCATGAGTGTACAAAGTTCCACATTGGAAATGTACTACAAATTTAAATCACATATATAGTGGTTTGAGTGGGTTGTAGTTTAAAGTGTGTTGTAGAGGAAATCTACAAGGTTCCACATGCGCACACCACTACCACGCACGCACGATCCGGACTGGACCGATTTGAATTTGGAAATGGAAATTGATCCGTTTTGCTGATCATACCGGTTCGGTTCATTTATTTTTGGAATGAAGCCGGTCCGATGATTTTGTCTAATTAACTGTGGAGATATTTTTCTCCTTAATGGTATCCGTATTTAATTAGGATTCTAACTCCTAATTCGGTTAGAATTTAATCTCCCTATTTGAATCGTATTTTAATTGCGCAAGATAAGGAAGAAAATTGACGATCAATTTTTGAATTGGTCAAAGTATACAGTCCAAATTCGTCTAGGATTAGGAGTCTTGGAGTGCACTCCAAGTCAATTTCTTCTACCCATCCGAATCCTAAGCCTCTAAATACCTTACTAGTCTGTGGGTTTATTCACACCGAAAAATACAGCAAACCCTTCTAGCAAATAGGTTGGCTTACAACCCTTCGTCTTTCTGTCTCATCTTTTCTCGTGTCGTCGGAGAATTTAGCTAGCGTAAGTCTCACTCGAACTATGATTAAATCTCGTGCTGGTTATCGTCGTTCATTCGATTTGTATCTTGATAAATTCTACGCCATTATAACCGAAACACAATTCGAAACGTATTACGCTTTAAGGAAAACGATCCAATCGTGCCTCCAAAAATTTGCATCTCTCTTCCCTTAAAACTTCTTATATTCGATTTATTATATACATGTTTATTTACTTATTTAATTCGATATTCATATATATATATGAATATTGATTTAATTTCTATCAAATTAATATGTATTTATCGATTCAATTATTATAATTCATCATAATTCATATATTCAATAAATATATTTAAAATAAATCTTTTTTATTGTAATTTTATTTTATTGTAGTTTTATTATTGCTATTTGCATAATATTGATCATTGACCCCACTAGCATGTATCATTACAAAATGAGATGGCAAACATATTGATCTCTGTCCATCGTTTTCTTCACGTACCCCTCCCAACGAGACCATCATCGATAAGGATCGTGATCAAATATTCAAATCAGTAAGTCCTCCTCAGTCCATCGCCTTGTCTGTCTAGCAGCAATAGTTATTCGGTGATCCATACATATTTAAGCCAGATGAGGCGTAGAACATCGAGTCTGCCATAGGATATTGTGGAACTTCCCATTGTGATCTTTCGCATTGTCCGTAAGTCCAAGGGTTATAATTCTGTTCAAACCCTTGTGCCATTTCTGTAAACATGCCCTGCAGCTCTTCCAAACTATATACTTTCTCCTGCATCCATCCAGGTAAAAATAATAATTTTAGCACCGAATCAACTTCAATAAGACACTATCCAAATTTATCATTTCGACTCCTAATTCAAGTCAAGGACACCATCCAACTATCAATGAATTCTAGCTAGGTTCTAATTATTGAATCTTAATTTATGACCAATAGTATCTGATTCTGATTAACCATAACATTAAGGTTTAGCAATTTTCATCCATGATCAAGTACACAAACATGAAATTAGAAGTTAATCCTTACCTCTCTTCTTGTCTGTGCCATGAGAGACATCATTTCATGGAAAAAATCAGAACATCCCTGAATCGCAAGACCACCAAATTTCGTTAAAACAACATCCTTTTCAATGAAAAATAAGATCAAAACTTTATAATCAAGTACTCACTTCTTCCTCATCGTCATAAGGATCATAAAGCCCTGTATCATACATTGTCCTCTTCCCCGGATCGGATAACACTGAATAGGCTTCTTGGATCTGCTGGAATCTGCTATTAGCTTCCCCTAACATAGATGGGGATTTATTAGTCCACCTATCTGGATGCCATTCCTGCTCATCAAATTAATCATTAGAAATCGTTTCCCGCCATTAATGGATGTTAAAATCGATCTCCTAATTGAACTTACCATTGCAAGTTTCCGATAAGCACGCTTGATTTCCTCATTAGAAGCATCATTAGCAACACCAAGAACTCCATAGTAATCAATTTGATCAAAATTTTCCATCTTTTTAGCTCTCTCTCTCTCTCTCCTTCTTCTTCTTCTTCACTTTGTGCGAGTAATTCGTATCAGCCAAAAATATCTTAGACCATTTATAGTAAGTGATAGTCTGTGTATGATATATGTATGGAGTATAAAATTAAGAAGATATTTGAATGGAAACCTCCAGAAACTTTATTAGAGAAGATATTTGGCGGTTAAATGGGAGATTGTTGTTTGAAGAAAGTTCGAGAAGAAGATATTTACACGAGAATTCAGACAGTGTCGTTAGATTTTTTTCTTTTTTGTGTGGCTGTGAGCAATTTCTGCCTTTCTTTTTTGTCACGTGGGACCTACAAGGTCCAGGTTGATTGAGGACGGTACTGATTTAAAGGAATGGGTATGGGTGTTCTTTATCTGCACATGGTGTAACGGCACGTGTAAATTCTAATTAAAGAATACTCCTTCCATTTCCAAATAAAGGAATAAAAAAGTATTTTTAAAAATATAAAATACTATCTTTGATTTTTTTAATAATTTATGTGATTTTTTTTTTTTAGATAATTATGGAATGGAGGGTAGTTTTCCGTTGTCTGCAACTGCGAGTGCAATATTTAATTTGATCATCACGCCAATTGGTGAGATTTTTCTTTTTGATATCTAATTATAAAAATCTATTTTAGTGTTTGTGATAAAGATCTCCTTAAAATTTCATCTTAAATTCGTTTTCCACCCTTTACTTTCTTTGTCATGTACTCCCTCCGTCCTCGAATTGTTACTGCTATTTTGGATTTTTTTCCCCCTTTTTTTTTTTCAAGGAGTAGTTATTTTTATCTTTCTTTTTTAGTCTTCTCGAAAATCGTAAGCGTATGGAAAATTATTTTTACCTTTTTAATGCATTGTTTTATATTCATTCCGCAAAATAATTTTTCATCAATCATTATTTTAATAAAAGAAAAAAGAATAAATTACAAACGTACCTGGATGGAGGAGCATATACGTATACTTGATCGCATGATTGATCCTCCGTGTCAATTCAATATTGGATTCGAGAAATGCTCGATCAATTTACAACCTCAACTAAGGATTAAAATTTCTTTTTTTGACAGTGTAAGAATTAGCATCGAGTAGCAACAAATACAGAAATGCATTTCCAATTTCTCGATGGTCGGAGGAAGATGTGTCGTAGATATGCGACACAAATTGATTAAAATTATGTCGAAAATCCAAATTTCCCATTTTGCAATATACTTCTGATGTTTTACTTGCAAGAGACAATAATGTATCGTCTCAATAGTATCGTAAAATATATATAGTCGTTTACATTTAAATTTCCTACACGGGACTTGGGTCGCAATATATTCTGTGATCGAGTTGGTTGTCAGTTGGCTACTCGGTAATCAAGTAACGTAGAACGGGTTGTTGATGATTATCTTAATTGGACCGATAGCGTATAAACGAATTTTAATCGAAAAACTCAAAAAACAGTTGAGAAACTCTCAAATTAGGGTTTAATTTTATTCAAAGATACTCAATATAACAACTGAAAAGTGTTTAAATAGTCTCCAAATCAAAAAAAACTAAAAGTGAAACTTACGAAAATTGGCAAAAATAAAGGTTGTTCCGTTTGAAGGCCGAAACGGGCTCGGATGAGGCCCTTCCCGATCTCCAACTAGATAAACTCAAGTTGACCGAAAGAATTTTTCGAAAGCTTTCCGAATCTATATTATAATTGAAATTCCGACAATCGAGTCAAAAATTATAACTGTTTTTAATCGGTTGACCAAAATCTTCCGCCAATCTTCAATTTTTCGGTCCGTCTCGCTTTGACTTTTGGCTATTAACCCAAATAAGTTAATCATCAGCAACCCATTCTACATCACCAAGTGAACACAAGTTTGTTCTAAGTTGGTTAGCTATTGGTCACGTAAGTCGAATTAACGGTGGAAGATATAAAAATCGAAAAATAACAAATGTTGAAAATATATTTATCAAACGGTTCAAACTGAAAGTTATAAAAGATATGAATGTTTAACGTTTGGGACGAAAAACTCAATTTTCACATTAATTTAGAATTCGATTCATTACCCAAATTTTATTTCCCTTAAATTACATCACTGACCTATAATTTGGACTTAGATCAAAAAATTGAATTGGGTGCAGAAACGTTAAACTTCCATACTGCTATAGTCCACATTTCTTTTTAATAAATGCTGTAGTCCACTTTTATGTATGTTTTCGTTTAATTTCGACTGAAAATCAACTCAAACTAAAAATAAAATATTAAGATGAAAATATTGCTTCAAGAAAACACAAGTTTGAAGTTTGCTTGACAAGAAATGAATTTTAAAAAACTTTTCTAGGAGTATTAAATTAAACTTGTTTCACAAAAATGGCCAAACACACATTTTAATCACTATGCATACAAAATTCATTGCCAGATTTTTTGTCCTAGTTTTTAATCTTTTCTCTATCTCAACACTCGCAGAAACTGGCCATGTCATCAACTTTCGATCCCCAAACTTGTATCCAGAGGCCATGACGTGGCACTCATCAACTGACCGATTCATCTCGGCTCTCTCCACAACCGTACAATCCATTCGGTCTCGGACGCCGCCGTCGTGGAGACGTTAATCTCAGACACTTCCCTCCTTCCAGACGCCTCATTCGGCGGTCTCACAAATCGACTCCGTCCACAACCGTCTACTCGCCGTCGTACTCTCAATTCAGCCACTACCTCCGTTCAATGCCCTCGCCGCCTACGACCTCGACAATCACCGCCGTGTCTTTCTCTCCATCCTCCCGGTCGACGACGACGATGCCGCTCCGGTGACCAATGACGTGGCGGTTGATTTCAAAGGTAATGCTTTCCTCACCAACTCTGCCGGAAACTACATCTAGAAGGTCACCTCCGACGGCCGTGCCACGGTGTTCTCGAGGTCCGCGCTTTTCAAGAAGTATCCGTGGCGGTTGACGAACACGCGATTGGCAGCGACAGCGGCCTAAATGGGATTGCTTACGTCAGCAACGGGAATATGCTAGTGGTGCAATCCAATGCAGGCAAGATGTTTTTAGTCAACGCAGAGGATGGATCTGCACGGTTGATTTCATTGACAGAGGATCTTGGAGGACGATGTGGTCGTTAGGAAAGACGGCGTCGTTTTGGTTGTGTCGCACCAATACTTGTGGTTTTTAAAGTCACGTGATGGTAGTTGCAGAGAGGCAGATGTAATTGACAAAATTGCCCTTGATGTAGAGGGGTTCGCCACCTGTGTTGCTGTGAGGGGAAGGGAGGAGAGGGCTTATGTGTTATATGGATGTGATTGAGGGTATAATAGAAAACACAAGCAGCATAGACTGGTTCAGGATTTAACAACAACGGGTCTCGATTTGAAGTCAGCTATATAAATTCTCATTATTTGTTATATGCGTATATGATTGATGTTATAATGGAAAACACAGGCAGCAGAGACTGGTTCAGAATTGAACAAGCTGTGTGAAAAACGAAACGAAAATATTTGGGTTCCGTTTCGATCGACTCGGTTCTATTTTGTCTTTTTGAAGTTGGTTCGGTTTGTTTCTTGTTTTCAGATCAATCAAATGAAAAATAAACGAACAATGTGTAGAATGTTTTTTTACAATATATATATATATATATATACACACACGCATATTTCGAACAGAATCAAGCATTTTTTTTTTTATTCATAATACAATCTACCCATAAACATCAAAGGTTGGTTCCCAAAAATCAAATCCTAACCTTAAAAGGAGTAGATGTGAAACCATTAATTATTAACGAACATAATTAATCAAGCTTAATAAGGATTTAAATTATAATTCTTATGAAAATGAAGTGACCAGTAAGTAACATTCTTTTGCTTTCTCTATGGAAGAACTGATTCCAGTCTGTAGTTAACCATTGTGGAGGGCAACGGGGAAGTTTTTTGTTTCGATTCTTGAGCTCTTTCTCTTAGTCTCGCCAGAACCTTTTTCTTGTTCTCGAGTCTCCCAGCTCGAGCATCAGCTGGTTCCGCTAATAGAAATGCAGACGTCCCTAACAATATCCCAAATGTTAAGAATCGGTTCGTGTCTCTTCGAGAAATACTAAGCAACGGCTTTGAAGTTTCTAGTTTACGACCTTCCTCACACTTCACCTGCAATTATAAACAAGCAAATACTACTATAGTCAAGATCAAGAAAATCTATACCGTAAACGTGTACAATTCGGACTTCTTCGAGGCTAAATTTGCCTAGAATATTATTCCCTCCGTCTGTTTAATACATGACTTTTTAGCTTTTTTCCATATCTTTAAAAGAAAATGGATTTGATCAATATTAATGAATATGTACATTTATTTTTGAATGTATCTAAAAAAGCTAAAAAAAACATGTCTGCTATTAACAGACGGAGGTAGTACTGAATAGGCTAAAACACAAGCAGAAAAACATTATAAGGACTAGCAATGAGCAGCAGAATTGTGAATAAAAAATAATCGCCAAGTCTTGAATCGTACACGTGCCGGGGGATCGGCAAGTTACATTCATCGAACCCCATTTTCATCTTGATCAATTATACCCACAATGAACTTCATTCCATTTTCATCTGTAATGATTAAAAATCCCTAATTATTTTTTACTGTGTATTTATTCATTCCGAATTGAATTTGTGTCATCACTCGATTAAATTCACAGCTACATAAAGAATGCAAAAATTGCTTTTCAATTTCGTAATTATACAAACCCCCCATCAAACAGCAGATTGTTCAATTAAGAAATAATTTTTCTCCAAATTCAGACCTTTAATAAAAAAGCTTTTTCCCAATTATTCTCGGATGTGTTAAATTATTAAATCTCCCTCTCTTGTTTTCTTGCAATTTACAGAGATATGATCACTCAAACAAAGTCGACAGCAAAATTTACGCAGTTTGAACTTGGAGTGAGTGACTCATCATCAGAAACTTTGAAATTACCTGAAAACGAGTAACTCTGCTTTGAGATGTAATCGCCGCCGCCACCGGAGGAGAACAGCCAAATGGCTTCAAGCACGGCAGCGCTGCCATTTGCATCACCGTGACGTCACTTATACTCGAAAGCTCGGGTGTAGTAGAAGATGTGTCATATTAATCGATCACTTACTTTTATTTTGTAATCTTTTTCAATAATCTTGACCCTCGAACTAACGCTGCTCCTCCCTGAACTATCCAGCTTCCCTTACTTGGCTCCTCCAACTATATATTGTCCAATCTAACTCCCTCAGCTATGACTTCCTGGCATTTGTACCTCCTTCCGTAAGAAATTTATAAAGCCCACTATATTTTGTCCAATCTGATACTACTTCCGTCCCAAAATAAATATAAATTATATGTAAAATTTTGTATTTATTTTGAGACAAAAATGATAATTTAAATCGTTACTAATTACGGTGTGTCCTAAAAACAAAATTGTTAAAATACAAATATTTTTTTATAAAGCCCACAGTGTATCGTCTGAGCTGGTGTGTGACCTGTCGACTTCTGCCTCGAGTGTGGAGATGTTTGGGCCTTGTTATAAAGAACATCATAAAGCCGACGCCTTTTTTTTTTTTTTTAATATATATATCGTCATTTCAATTTTTAATTTGATGAATAAATATAAAATTTGGCTTACAGTCATGAAGTTGAAATAACCAACCTATATAATATATTGGAGTTAGGATACAGTCGCTAAGTTGATAAATCGAGGGTTCTTTTAAGATGTAATAGTGTAATTAGAAATGTGAAATGAGTTCATTTTCTGTGGAAACATTTTTCAGACGTCATGCAATTTCATCCAACTCGAATAGGAGATGACTGAATATAAATTTGAAGGTAGCAATCCCATATATATTGAATCAAAACTTTTGAATCAATCATAAGACTATCAATAAATAGATATATCAAAAAACTAAAATTAAATATAATGCTAAACAACCTATAATCTTCATCTAAAATAATAATAAAAAATATCCTACGCGAATTGGGGTGTTAAAAATCTACAATTATGGAAATATAAAATAGGTTGAGAGAAAATAAATAACATAAAATTATAGCAAAATACCTAACCACTTAAATCCAACCATATCCGACCAGAAATGAGCACCACACGCCGAAAAACTCTCCAAAAACAACAAATCCCATAAATTTCACAGATCGTATAGAAGCCTGAAGAGTATCGAAATCGTTAGTTAGTGAAGGAAAAAAAAAATATATATTTTTGCGAGGGTTTTATCCCAATCCCTTCTTAATGTTGTTGCTACATTACATAATGCAATCCACTTTAAACATCAAAAAAGGAAAAATTAATATAACTTGTGTAATCTTAATTTTATTGAACTTGTATTTTATTATTCCTTTCGTCAATATTTGAAATTTTATATAGATGAAATAAAGATATAATTAGTAATTTGACCAACATAATCTTAATAATCATTAATAAAATGATTGATGTATATATAAAGTAAAAATATGCTGAAAAAATAATAGTCAATTTAATTATTTTGATCGAATTTTTATGTGAGATCCGCATCTTATTTTGTCAAAATAAATAAATAAATTATTCTAATATATTCTATGTATGTTGTAAATAAATGTGCTATCATCAATTATAGAATTTGACAATTATATGAATTAAAAATTTTATGTTGAAATAAGTTGTTTAACGTATACATAAAATTCAAAATATGCAAAAACTTATGACGATAGATAAAATGGAAAGAACGTGTTTTAAGTACCTTAAATTTATCAAATTTACATCTATTTTAAAATATATATATATTTATATAGACATATGATCTGGAATGGAGTAAATAGATAAATATCCATCGAATAGTAATTTCAAGATTGACACGTACCATTTACTCCATTTTCATACTACTCTCATTTCACAATAATTGATGTTTTGAGTTTTCATGACATGTGTAATTAAGTAAATATATCAATACTTTTTTAAGAAAAAAAGAGCCCAAATTTCACCAAATTAAACAAAATAATATACATAATTTAAAAAATACTTTATTATAAAATAATACCCTCATTACATTAATTAATTACGCATGCCACTAAAATCCAATTACATTAATTAATTACGCATACCACTAAAATCCAATACATCAATTATTGTAAAATGTAACTATTCAAGCTTTAAGTTTTAGTCAACTGTGCTAGAATATAAACAAAATATGAACTCAAATAATGATGGAAAAAAGATTATGATCACATTTGATAATATCATGTACGATACGAATGCATGAAGTTCAAGACCAAATTGTGAGACTTATGAAATTTGAAGGACACTCATATTTATATATAAAAGAATGAGCTATACTTCTTTGGGCTGCACACAGAGCACGTTTTTTTTTTCTTTTTTAATTTAGATTTGAGTTTTGTTGTGTCTTTTATTGATTTATTAAGAATATAGGTTACTTAATAGTTTTTATTTTATTTTATTTTTTCGTCATTAAATATTAGGATTTGAAGTCTATATAAATATTTTTTTAATATTGTATCAAGAGTCAAATAATTTATAAAATTTTATTTTGAAAAGATTTTCAATGTTTTCAAATTTCGAAAAATTTAATCTATTCGTATTTGTTTCTGACTATGAAACTTACACTTCACATATATAATTACAAGTGTCATTTCTCTAAACAGAAAAGTTAATTTGGATAATTGTTATATCATCTGATAAAGTATCGTTCTTTTCTTTCTTTCTTTTGACAATCAAGTATAATTCTTTTCACAAACTTGATAAAGTTGACCAATCTCTGATCGATTAAGAAATACATGTTGGACCAAATTAAATAACATATATATACATCAAGATTCAAGAAGAACAAAAGATATGGAACAAATCTATCTAGCTAGTTCTTTTGAAGAACCATTTTCGCACCCCCTTGAGCCGATCGATGCTATACCTCGTTACAATTATATATATTCCATTCGAAGCTTGCTTAATTATAACGAGGTTTTCGCACCCCCTTGAGCCGATCGATGCTATACCTCGTTACAATTATATATATTCCATTCGAAGCTTGCTTAATTATAACGAGGTATTTTGTTGCAAGGGAAAAATTCCGTAGCTTCATCAAACATTTTTTGATTCTGCAATATAAATATCTATATATTTATTTATTTTGTAAGTTATTACTTCCGTCTCAAAATACGTGATATTTTTTTATATCAAAATTGGGAGTAATTAATGTACAGCGACAACAGAATTGAGGATACCTAGTGATCGATGTTGCTGCTGCTGCTCAATTTATGTTATAAGGAGGTGTTAAATTTCTTGCAAATACCTTGTCAAATTAACAGTCCCTTGTTCATACCTCAATTTCGCTGTCGTGCTCGACCTTAATATATACTCTTCATCTCAACATATTTTAAATTCAAACTAGAAGATTTTTTTCAAAGTACAAACTACCTAGAAGATTCATTTTGAAAGAAAAATATATAGTTGACCTTCAAATGTTTATGCTCTAAAAATAATTAAGATATTCCTAACTAGACCTTGAAACTAGACAAAATATATACATCATCGATCTTGATTATGAGAGAAAGAGAGAGAGATTTAATTTGTTAAACCATGTACATCCGATCATACATAATGATTGATTAATACTACCTCCATCTGGAAATATTTGCCTCGGAAGTACCTATCTACTATAGATATAAGAGTACTGATTTCAATACACGATGAGATTGGTTCGTTAATTTCTTCCTAAAATTTTGTGAGTATGCATGAAGATTATATATTCAGGTCGAACAGACAACGAAATAAAGGTTTTGTTTTCAAAGGACTACTGATTAACTTGACAAGAATAGCATGAAATTTACTCACCCATTCGATTCATGAAATCAGCTATTTCAATTCTTCATAATTTCGTATGCAGATATAATATGGAACGTAATCGGATATTCTGTTCGAGTGACCTCCATAGCCAAATCCTCCCTGAAAAGAATCAAAAGGAAAGATTAACATCTATGCTCTTAATTAAAAACCAAAAAGCAACCTACATATATGGTAATCAAGATAGGGAATCTAACAATCGAAGGTTGATATCATCAAGACTAAGAAGGCGATTGATCACGAGAAAAGAGTACATAATATCGATCACGAGGATCCATGATCCAGATATATATATGTATGATATTTTAATGAAACGCGTGTATACCTAACCTTTGAGGCCAAACTTGCTAAATTCAGATCTTAAGTTTATGAACATGAAGAGATGAGAGTGGGAGTTATTTATAGAGAAATGTTTTCAACGCTCGCGTATAATTGGACTAATAATTCATATTTATCCTCTTCTTTGGACGGTAAATTTCACTTTCATTTATTGGAGATAACGCTTGATTAACTTTTGCCCTTTAGTGTTGTTCACTAGATAGGCCATAAAAATGATTTTATAAATAAATGAAATAATTAAGCAATATATATGCTTGATAATATTGCTTCGCAAAAGGGAGATTTGAGAATGATCTTTGACTCACGGTTGATTGATGTCTCATCACTTTATCAACGGTGGACGTTAATTGAAGATAGGCGGCTATATATGGACTTTTTGAATTAGGGTTTAATCTAGCAACTGAATAGAGGCCAATAAAAGTGATTAACAAAGTTGCTTTCGCTAAACCAGCTTAATTAAACAAGATGCAAACGAGCTTTTTTGTCCTGGATAGTATTGAGAGGATTTCCTAGTTTATTAATTCGTGGGGAAGCGTAAATAAAAAAGGTAGAAGGGTTTGTATCGATCGATAATAAGTACTTCATGTTTCTTCTTCTCACAAACATTGCATATGATACTGTTGTCGTTGCAATCTTTTTTACTTATTTATGAGAAGTAAGGTGTTTTGATGCAAACGGTTTCGTTGATGCGCTTGTCTTAGATTTAGGTCTCATATTCTATTAATATATTCAGCTCTTTCCTATAAAAGAAAAAGTATCATTTTGATTTTCCAGTTAATTAAAAAGGACATATTGTTTACGAGCGTAATGAAGCTCCTTTGTGAAGGCATTCCTAAGATCTCCAGAATTGAAATATATCATTATCTCGATCAATATCATTAAATTGCTGCAGAAGCTGCATTCTATATATTAATTAAATATACACGCTATATATTGCCAGGAATTAATCAAGCTAATAATATTCTTTGCTTAACTAAGGCAGTTATTCCAAAAAAAGAAAAGAAAAAAAGAATGACTTAGAACATTTTCAATGAGTCGCAACTAAATCACAACTTTTGACATATCATATACGATAAGGTAGAAAGATAAAAAACTTTTTCTTTGAGAACTTGGGTTAAATTCCTCTATTGCTATGTCCAGTTTTTTAAATCTCAACATTAACTGTTTTTAATTAAAGTAAAATTGATAAAAAGAATGATTGGTCGGTGGCCTGGTCTCACATTTTCCAATGATACTGTATATAGAAATCGAAAGTTGGGAATAGAAAGAGAAGGCATGGAAGGAGCGGCAAGAGAGAAACTTAGACTTTACATGCCTAGTTAGCATACAAGTACAACAATCCTAAATAAAGTCCTATTTTTGATACAAATTGAGTCTCCCACTAGAGATGTTCTTAAGCTCCATCTGTCCCAAACAACATATCATTTTTCCATGAAAAAAAAAATATACCAGTGTGTATTTTAATCTGGGACAGAATGATAATACATATGGTAAACAAAGTATACCTTTAGTAGGGCGGAAACAAATTTAAACCTGGAAAACACACAACAGTGAAAGCCGCTTCTTGTCGTTCGGCCCTTTATAATTACAAGTCATCTGTAGCTTCAATTTAATTGGTGGCGATCTCCATGCAAACCCTTGTCAAATAAACAGTCCCTTGCTAATAACCTCACATTCGTAATCATATTCGACCTTGCTAATTACATATATAACGAGGATGATAATTTATTTCTCACACATTTATCGACTAGGGAATCAACTGTTATTAATGGCGAGCATGCTTTTGTTAGTAACATGAGGATAGTAATGTTTGATGTTTGTTAGTAACTGATCTTTTTATATGCGTTTCTATTTTACCGGAGCTTTGTACTCTCTCTCTCTCAACCTCAAGGATGATTTTAGATTTTCTATCAATGGCGTGCATGCTCGACACATCTTTCAACCCAGCCAGTACTATCACTATTCACTATCTCACGCAGATTGATCGCACAACATTTATTCGTGACATATCTATAAGAGATATTAATGTAAGACGAGATCTACTGAGGATAGATCTATAAAAATGCCAACTGACTAAAACGTGACTCGATGGTTAAAACATGCACTTTTTCCATCGTAATGTCATATGTTTGATTTTTTAAAAAACGAATTTAATTTAGATAGATAGATTATATTTAGAGATATATATAAAAAAGAAGAAGATATCTCTATAAATTACGATGGATGTTGCCTATCTATTCTTTGGACATCGGAAAGTTTATTATAGTTATAGATCTCTGAACTGAATTAATTGGAAAATACATAGACCTTAGAAAAGACCAAATCTTTCAATCAGTTGACAATTTCCTTGTTGCACTGACCATTTCAAACTAATTATTTCTCAACTAACTTTGTCTTATGTTTAGCTAGCTAAAATATCTCCACCACTACCAGACTTCATAATTTCGTAATTATAAATATATATATAAATACATTTTGGTTTTCCTGAAGGTAAGTAGTAAAAGAGTTGGCCGAGTTGTATAGAAGTAGATGGTTGGACCATTAGGGAGCGAGTGAGTTTGAGGGATAGGTGTGCATTGGTTTATATCGACCACCACCAAACGCCTATACACACATCCACTCTTTTTTATTTAAGGAACCATTTATGGCCATAAATTCGTCCATGACGTCACCCTAAGTTTTTTTTTTTTTTTTTGTTTTAACATGTTTAGCTTTCAATGCAAAGAGACATACAGAAGTTTTATACTAGTATTAAATTATTATCAAAATAAAGTAAAACCTCAAAATTACATATACTAAAGTAATATCCGTACGTCGTTTCGAGATCGATATACAGAAATTTTATACTAATATTAAATTATTATCAAAATAAAGTAAAACCTCAAAATTACATATACTAAAATAATATCCGTACGTCGTTTCGAGATCGATATAAATTATTCGATACATTTAATTTCTATATATGTTTAAGATATCACGATAACATATTTATATTGATGCATTATACACAAAATAAAATTTTATATTAATTTATGATGGTATTGGCCTTTTTATCTCCTTGTCATTCTTATCAACATATTTCTCGAAAACTTAAAATAAATTTAATAAATTTTAATTATTTAAATGAATTAAGATTTGAAAATAAAATCACCCATTGTTCATTAAATAAAATTATTTGGACACTAAACTTTTTTTTTTGATGTTAATAGAATTGGACAATAAACTTAAATTGGTGAGAGGATTATGTATACATATATTTCATTTAAATTAATTAAAAATTAAAAAAAAAATCACCAATTTTTTAGTTTAAAAAATAAAATCATAATTGGACTATAAACTTAAATTTTGGTTGGATTATGTATATATATTTTAAATTCATTAAAACTTTTAAAAAAAATAGCCAAATTTTTCATTAAAAAAAGAAAAAAAAAATCTAACTGGACAATAATCTTAAAATGGAGGGAGGCTCCACAATGATGTAATTTTAAAAACATTTATATATATATATATATGTATTACTGATAAGAGACATACCATACATTTTGTTGGTTTTTTTTAATAACATAATTTGAAAAAAAATATATACACATCCTGTTTTAAAAGAAATTAAAACTAGTATTTTGAAAAAGATCATAAAAATAAAAATATTCTTATAAGCACACTCTAATTTAGAAAGAAAATTCCCATTATTTATTATTTTCTTTTTTCGGAAGAAAAAAATAGTATCATGTACTTATATGCATGTACTTGTATAGCATATCCAACTATAATAATATATCGTTCGTTGTGATGCAAATATTTGATGAGAATCAGACAATCTAGCAACGTTATAAAAAAAAGAATAGTCTTAAGGACTAAAAGAGATCGAGAGAGAGAGAGAGATAGTAATATAGATACAGATAAATGAGAGAAGCAAGCAAAATATATTCGCTCATGATATATGTCTTGCTAATTTCATCGTTCCAAGGATTTCCAACTCGATTAATATATATATATATATATATGTGGTTGCACCTGAATTGCCAACTGATGACTATCAGGTTAAATTTTGTAGTACATAACTGATCAGTAAATATAAACCACATAATTTCTTATATATATTGGAATTAAAAATCTTACGATGAGATGCTACATGCATACATTACTGAGAATGCGATCCTCTCAAAGAAGAATTGTCATTGTCGAAGTGAAATCTATTGTCTCTGGTTAAGCCACGAACCCCGGATATGTACTATATATATATATATGTATGTGTGTAAATAATAACTTAACATGTGAATTAGGTACAAACTTTTTTAGTCATTATCATTTACCGAAGCACATGCAAACAAATTTCTAACATGTATACAGATATGCATTCCATCCCCTAAGCTAGCTAATTAGGGTTCATTATGTTAATAATTCGAATTAAGGTTTCACGTTCACCTAAATTATTTCTCATTTGATTTTGTTTTTTCTTTAGACAAGATTTAGGATTTTATTTCATTAATAAAAGAGAATACAACAGTTAGTCATTAGGTATATAATATACGGTCGTCAAGGTCGAACAGACAACGAAACGAAGGTTATGATCTGCAAAAGACTACCTTATTTGACAAGCATAGCACGGAATTCACTCACCGGCCGATTGAATTTTCTTTTTCAAATCTTTAATTTCTTCCGAAGAAAATTCATATGTATTATTTTGATCAATATTCACGTTCATCGCTATGACAATCAATTCCCTATACAGAAAACGAATTCAAATAATTTAGGAATCAAAATATAAACAGCTAGCCAGAGATGATCACACAACAAACCATGTATATTGAAAAAACGAAAAGAAAAGAAGAAGATACCTATATATGATCGAAGAATACGTTCAAGAGAGAGAGAGAGGGTTGAAATTCAGTGATGTAGTGCAACTTGGGTTATGGTTGAGGTTGAGGCCGATTATATAGGATGAAATTAAAATACTAAGAAAATAAAATTTATATTGAAAATCAAAAGAAAATGAAGTTCACAAGTGCGAAGATTGACTTTTGACTCGCTGGTGACACACATACTCATATACACGTGAGTAGAAACGTGCAAATCCTCCATATATTTAACCCCAACAAACAAGCTAGTCCTTTTTTGCTACGGGGAAAGAACCTCTTCCGGGACTCCATATACAATCGATCTATTCGCACCACATAATTTGTTTTTAAAGCCAATTTTTTGTTCGTAGAGTAAAGTTTTTTCTGCAAAAATATATTTATTTCAATTGAAATTTTTTGAAGTTCATTAATCCATTTTTCAGTGTGGCCTACAGAAATAAAAATAACTTAATTATATACTTAAGAGTACATTTTATAATTATTTTTTTCTTTGTCTAAAAAACAAAGCCATGCCTTATCTTAACTAACACTCTAAATTCATTTTCCTCTGATCAGTCTCAGACGAGAGGCTAGGTTGTTGAAGATTTTCCTCCATGGCCTATGACATTTGGCAAGCGACGCCTTTTGCAATTTGTTCTTTAACAATAGGGAAAGTCCCAAAGCATAAAATAGGGGAAAGTCCCATCACACATTTTGATGCCATGTACTCAAATTATAAATTGACTTCTAAGATATCCTACAAATCATTATGTACGTACTTCAATGTTCGTTTCTAGATCTTGGTGGCAGATTTGGGTCTTGAAGTGGCGGACCGCCGTCGGAGGCATTATATATCTCATTAAGTTTTCAATTTCCCTATGAAAATTCTTGATTTGGCGTGATCACCTTCAAATATAGATGTCTTGTTTCAATCATAAGCAAAATTGAGGTGAAATATTGCGAGATTGCAGCGTTAACTACGTACGTACATGGAAAATAGCATGGTTGACGTTCCATATATTCGGTTTGTTTCTGGAAAAACCATATCGAAACCTTAGTACCACATTGTATCCATTATGTTTTGCATACACGATGTAGTCTGTCTCATTCTATTACAAAATCAACTGATAATTGTTTGAGGCTCTTAAGAGATTTTTCCCTATTAAGAAAATGAATGAATATATATATATATATACATACATATTTCTAGATTAAATTACCCTCAACTTAAAATGATTATATAAGAATTTCAAGATTAATTTTTGAAAAATAACTTCGTCAATAGACATTCAATATATAGTTGAATGATATTTACGTAAATAATTGTCTTGTTTTCCAAATAATAGTAGAATGGATAATTATTTTGGAATTTTCTAAAAAAGATTATTGAAAAATTATTTTAGGATGAAGGGAGCATATATAGTTTGTGGTTTCCTGGTAAAGACCTTTATTCTTTACACAGTGAGAACAACTTAACCAACACTCCCTCTTATCAATATATATATTAGTTTATTTATATGATACGTAGTTAATAATATTTTATTAGATATAAATATATTTATGTGATCTTAAAAATATAAAATATCATGTATTTTTATATGAAAAAATATCAATTTTTTTTTTTTTGGTTTTTTATATGTATATATAATAAGATATATATATATATATATATATAATTAAGAGCTTCAATGAAAAGATGTTAGCTAGCTCGTGTGAATCGAATTACTGATGAAAGGAAATCAATGGATGTACATGGATAATATGTGTCCTCCCACTCTGCCCCATCCCATCTACTACATACCATTATCTTTTTAATATTATTATCATGAGGGGAGATGCAAAAATAGTTACTGTTAATATCAATAAGAAATAAAATGTACAAACAAACTATAATATATTTTTATTGTAATTTTAGACACCCAAACATCGCCACCTACCAACACACGATCGATCGCTTTCAAAGATGTGGAATTCCCACTTCGTGGAGTAATTCGAGAAAACGTAAAATAAGTACTGAAGTCATTCCACATTGACTGACCAAATGTACAATTCCTCAGTTAGTTCTGACGATATTCAGATAACTAATGTTTTCATGCATTCGACCACGATATTCAGATAACTAATGTTTTCATGCATTGGACCAAATTGGCAAATCGGTGGTTGTGCTGAACGGTGGTGTGAAAGAGGACTGTGTGGTTGATTTGAGGTGGTTTGTTTCAATTGAGGCAGTGGCGCTTGATTGCTCGGTGGTGGCTGTCGGGCTGCGGTCGAATTGCGACGGAAGGAGATCGCTCGACGGCGGAGGTGACTCGACGACAGTAGGAGAGTGGACTGAATTTGGTGGTGGCAAGCTTTGGCGGTGAGCGGCACTAAGATGAGCTGACAAAAAAGCTGTATTCAGAGGATTTTTTGATAAAGTTCAGGTGTCAATAAAACGAAACATAAATTATAAGGACTTAAATGAATATATTTATATAAAGATTAAAACGGGAAAATCAACAAAACTTTTGCTAAAAAATCATGTATTTTCAAATAAAAATAAGAAGTCTAAAACATCA
Organism: Rutidosis leptorrhynchoides; assembly: GCF_046630445.1. Lineage (NCBI taxonomy): Eukaryota > Viridiplantae > Streptophyta > Magnoliopsida > Asterales > Asteraceae > Rutidosis > Rutidosis leptorrhynchoides. The sequence goes on along the minus strand of NW_027266536.1, from coordinate 25,969 downwards.
TATATTGACAAATAGAAAAAATATATACAAATTTAAAAAGAATGTATAATTCAGAGGATAATATATCTATATTTTTTTTTTTGTCGATAACAATTCAAGATAGGGGAAGTAATGTATGATGTATTGTAAAAAGAGGAAAAAAGAATCAAAATTATAAGTTTAAATTATGGTAAAATAGCTTTATATTACTTCTATTTAGTTAGTTAGTTTGAAGTAATTTGGGACGGTGTGCAATGCACGCAGGCCAAATTCTAGTTACATAAGAAAGAAAAAGCATGCATTCGACCTACCCACCTATAAAATCCACTCTCAAATCACAACCCGTACTTGGATCTTCAAACTTATATTTTATTGCGAAAAGAAATTAAACGAATATCATATAGCAAGTTCGACTATTGAATTAAAGAATACCTATAAATTATAGTTTTTGTCAACGAAATTAGGTGAACTCTTTCTCTCCATGCATGTTAGGGGTTGAGTAAAAGCAACTTATCTAAAACTAGAAAGTGTACCTGACCATGTTCATATTTATTTATTTATAAATATGGTAAGTTACGTTATTATTATTCAAAGATAAAAACTTATCTCTTGTTTTATCAAGAGCTCTAAAATTTTCTAATGAAAAATTGACACATCAATCAATTATTTTTATAATTTTTTTAGTTAATATATTTGGTTTATATTACTTCCGTTTTATAATAGTTGATGTTTTAGTTAAAATGACATAATTTAATTAATGAGGTATATTGAAGGTATTTTATGAATAAAAATATTTGTTGAGCTTTCTCAAATTGAGCAAGACATCATATATGTTGGAGTAAATTGTCTGAGGGAGCTTGACATTTCTGCAAATTTGCAAATCTCAAATGCTGCTGAAGTGAAGAAGAAGAAAACTGATAAAGCTATCTTGGGAAAGAAGATATCTGGAAAGAAAAAGTTTGTTTCAACATTGATGATCGAGAAGATGATTCCGAAGATGTTAATGAAGCTTGTGAAGCTGAAGCTTGACTGTGCATTGAGAAGTCGAACAGGAAAGAAGAAGATGATTTCTACAGGAAGGGTGGTGGTGCACGTGGTCAAAAGCTGAAAGACCTTGGTGAACCTTCTGAAAATGTGATCTGCATGAAGAAAATAAAGATCACATTCCACCGGCCGGAGCACGAATTGGTGGAGGTCAGACGACCATGGAACATACTCAGGATAATGTCGTGATCAACGACATACCTTTGAATTGATGTAAGAATTTATGTGTCAAAACCCCCTCTTTGTTAGGGTTCTATGTGTTAGAAATGTGCCCTCAGAACCAATATGATTGGGAATGGATTCGCTAGTATCCGACCATTTCTATAATCTCATTTTGAATAGTTATTTGAATTAAATATAAGTATTTAATTAAAGCATCCCTTATCAAATTACTAGTTTGAAATATATGAGATATATTTATGTAATTTGGATAAGATCCATAGATCAATATGGCTCATGGAACATGGTTACGCATAGAGATGGTAGTCGTGGAATATGTTCCTTACAAGCCTATATCTTAAATATACCTAGTTGAATAATCATTGAGATGGGATATCAATGATTTGGATAGACTAGCACATATGATGCATGTTCAATTGGGAAGATATCTCGTTCCATGGATATCAGTGTGGAGACACTCATGTGCATATGTGGGTGCTAGTTAGGGAACTAGTTCACTGTATTGACCTGACGAGAAATCCTATGTGAAACTATGTGTCAAAAATAAGATTCTCACGTTACAATTGTGTGTAATTAATCCTTAGAATAGAGACACCACGGTAATCTTATATATAACAAGTTATTTTTGTAATCACTATCCTGATCATAGTATCACTAAAGGGAGTGACTTCGGCATGATTTGTTATATATGAAGATTGGTGTGTGTCAACAAACGATTCGTCAATTATCGAAATGATAATGATGTCCTATGTTTTCATATTAGCCATGAATTTAAATCCTTGGCCAAAGTAATGTGGAAGTTAGAAAAGGAGTGTTCTAATGACCTAAAGTTATGGACTTGAATAGATATATAGTTATCGAACTGATAGAGTTTCGACTAATCATTCACGCTCTAAGTTCAATCGGGACATAGATTGACGAAAGATTCGTATCACATGGAAATTGTAAGCGGAAAGGTTCACTTAAACTTCACCTATATCTAGATATTCATGGCTCGTTGCTAGACCATAACCATGAGTTAGAGAATACGATTCTATTACTAGCATATTGATGAACCTAAAGGGTCACACACTAAAAGAAAAAATCGATACCTCAAACATGATATTTAATTTGATTAGTCGTAAGTATACGATTGAATTAAATTAAACTATTCTAAGTGTTAGAAACAAAATCAAAATATCTTAATGCTACAAAATAATTTCAAGAATTGAAATTATTTTTGAACTCCATATATGCTTCCAAATATTTATGATGTCTATCTCATGTGATAACATTAGTGATGAAATAGTGTGACTAGTTCATCTCTAAGTAATTAATTACTTAGCGACGAAGTAATGTGATGACTTCGTCTTAAAGTAAGCAACTACTTAGTGACGAAGTAGTGAGACTGCTTCGTGATTAAGTAAACAAATTACTTATCCATGAAGTAGTGCGACTATTTCGCGATTAAGTAATATTTTTTTATTAATTACTTCATGATAAAGTACTATTACTTAACGGTGAAGTAATATTACTTAGCAATGAGGTAATGTTTACTATAAATAGGAGTTTAGAGTTTTCATTTCAATAAGATAATAGAGAAAGAAATGAAATGTGATTTTATTTTCTCCATTGCTATTTCTTTCTCTCTAAAATTTTTATGTACAGATATTGAGACTTAATGTTTAAGAGATTGAAGTGTTGTGACAAGAAAAGCATATAGTTGATGAAAGAATATACGTGAAGAACGGTTCTTCAAGGGTGATTTCTAATCCTTTCCTTAGTTGTAGAATTGATATGTTAAGTGTTAACATATGACAATTGGATAATCGTTAAAAGGAGTTTTGACGATTTTGTGGAGTTCTTATTTGCATAAGATTATCTCAAAGTGTTTTTGAGATATCATGTTTGTGAAATCGTGTATATGTGATCTAGCATAGTGTGTACATGAGTATGGATAAATTTCTCTTGTGTGGATACATTTAGAGGAGTCACACGTGAGGCTCTTGAACTTTTTAGTTTGAAAAAATAGAAAAATTATTTTTGAAATCTTTCATTCACATGTTGTAGATATAATGACAAGAAGAAATTTACTTTAGTAAACTGATGTAATTTTCGAATGATATAAGTCAATATTGGATTGTGCTAATTTTAAAATCGAATGATTATTCATTGTGAATGAAAATCATTGATGGCATGTAACATGCTATATTGAATTATTGTAAATCTTTCACATGCTCGACATGATAGATCTTGTTTTATCAGTTGTTTTAGTTTATCATGTAAGAGTTACATGATATTTTTGAAAAATAAAGAAAATTTTAAATTCCGCAACACTAACACATTGTCAAGTATTGGCTAAATTCGATGTGTATGGGAATGCGATTCCTAGCACTATGTTACTGTTGATGCTTTGAATTTCAGTTTTAGTAAGTTGAATAAGATTTGGTTAAACTAGTGAACTGGATAGCTTTGTCTAGTCATTATGAAGAAGTCTGCAAGTTCAATTTGGTTAGCCATGTTCTGTATTCATGTGTGATCGAGTTGTATGTTGTGAAGAAGAATTGGGCATTTCCATTTTGAATTATTTCAGCTAGAATTGTTGATTCAGAATCATTGAGAATGAGTCATTGAAGCTTTTTGAATGTTAAATTTGAAATTCTAAAACTTGTATGAAGATGGCATTAGTGGGTTAACAATGTTTTTCCAATTTCAATCAAATTGAATCAAAGTTGATTTGGAAGTTTGTTTCCAATCGAGTTTGTAGTAGTATAAAGAAGGAGTATGGATGCTACAATGTACTTGATCAATGTACTTGATCAAGTTCAGAATGAAGAGTCAAGCAAAACGTCAACGTTAATGGTGATTTCTGAGATTTTGGAGAAGACGATCTCAGCTGTTACTTTTGGCTCAGTTGTAATTTTATCAGCTCGTAAATACAACGTGGATTACCTTGAAGTCAATAGCAAACAAAGATTGTGAGAAGATTCAGAAAAAAGAGATCGTGCAAAAAGAAAACCATTTTTAGTTTTTGTACTAATCTCCATTTTCTGGTTTTGATTTTTCAGCTTCTAATTCATTTTGAATTCCATGTCAGCTAGGTTTTATGTTTGGAGGCTTATATAAAGATATATAATCGCCACTTTACTCTTTAAAATAGAATGAAGTAATTTAAATCTCCATTTTCATTGTTTTTATCAGGTTTAAACGTCGGTTGCATTAATATTGAGTGAAACCATAGAATCTGTCCATTAAATTAGCTTTCTTAAGTCCCAAACAATTTAGATACATATAATAAACCTTTAGAAGTCAAAATCAAATCGAAACATGGAGAATATGGTTATGATTTCAATTTTAATACATCATTAGCTTTGTAGTTCTTATTTTCTGCATTTTTGTGTTGTTTTACTATGTTTTGCTGTTATTGTGATCGTCTTCTGTTGAAATGAGAAAAGATACTTATCCTCATCTCTTTTCTCTTTACAATGTAGCCTTTAATGATTTAGAATGGATGAATATATTATTCTTTAAAATGTAAAATTATTATCAACCTTAAATAATCAAATGTATCAATTCACTGATTTGATTTTGAATGCGATTGTGAGAAATGTAACGTTCCTTCTTTTAAAATCTCAAATGGATTGACAAATACAATCAAGCTAACAATTTATTTTAAATCAATTTTTAGCTACCTATCAAATACCAAACCACTTAGAAAAGTGAATTATGATCCAACTTTACTATATGTTCATCAATAACAAACACTTTAATGATCCAACTTTGTACATCATGTGTAAATCAATTGGTGATCATCTCCTTCTTTATTCGTGAGGGGAGGAGTTCGAGTCGTACAGTCCGTACAATTATAATATAATAAAAAAAATTAATTCAATAAATTTTTACTATATTAACAAAAGAATAATAATTATGTAATATAAAATCGGTCATTTTATCTTAAGCTCTTTTTCTTTTCTTTTTTGATAAAGGGAGACTGAATTGTATTAATAATGAAATTAAAAAGTGGTCATGCTTATTGAGTCCGTTATTTGATACTTCTCGAATGAATCTCTAGTCTTTCAAACTAGCAAAAATCGTTGGTATTATCAAACAACTTCCTTCTTAACAAGCAGTTGGGGCGAATTACAACGAAATAACCCTTAGATAAAACGTCTAAGAAGATGGATATTCACAATCTCTTTATTCTGCTCGAGTAGATGGATCCCTTCACATTTTAAGTGAAGAAGTACACATGCATATATACAAATCGGATATATTATGCTGTTAATCTTGGATTGAAAACTGATTCCAACTAAACCAAATCAAACAAATTGATGACATTGCCAACTGCCCACTTCTTGTGTTGACTGTAAAGGACAATATGGTGGGACCGAAAAAATACTGCTCATTTAAGGAAGAAGATGAATCAATGCAAAAGCTTTTTCATTAATGCATGCAAACAATTTGATATAAATTAAATCGTGAAGTATTGTGAACCAACCCCTCCTCTCCTCTCCTCAAACCTTACCAACCACAACTTCGCTCACTTTAACCAACCACACTGGAACAGTGTTTGTTGGCTCTACTTCTAATTTATACAAATTTTTACATATGCTAAGATTTATGGGTAAAACAAACATGTAATTACTTGGTTATAACTAGAATAAGAGAGTTTGACTTTTATATGTTACGGGAATTTTAATAATTTTTTACATTTATATGATCATATATATTACTGCTTCGTCAAGAAACCAAGTATGTATAAGGAACATATAATCTTGGTCGATCCTCATTGGAATTCGGAACGGAGAGAGATCCGACTATGATTTAAGCGTCTACGACTTGAGATTGGTCTGCAAGACTCGCCTCGTGATCGTAGATCAAAGGCGCGTGGGAGAAAGGCCGATCCGTTCTTGTAGAGAAGATATTAGGGTTTTATATGTATGTGTGTATTATGTGTGCTTAATTAGAGCTTAGGAAAGTCTTATGAGGGGTCTTATATATAGATATTGGGTCATGGCCAATATGACTTAATTGCTCCATTTTTAACTGGAATAGATTTCCTATTATGTGTAAGGCGGTACGGGATGAGCCGATGAAACCTTTATTATCGGGCTTCCTCTCCATTGGGTATCCATGGCCGATGGACAATCGGTAGTTCCTTAACAAATTTTCCTATCAATTAATTTTATTTTCATTAGTAAGGGTGAGCCATGTATAAAAAAAATTCATCATGGATATATCATGAGATAAATATTTTAAAAGTTGATATTAATTATCAAGAGCTTGCTAATTAAGGCGGGAGTGCAAAAATCTACGCAATTTCAAGATGAAAAAAGAGAGAGAGTTAATTTGAAGAGATGATTACGAAGCCATCGAACCCTAAAGATTAATTGATCCCAAACACATAAATAATTTGGTTTTCTGACTTAAAAAAAAAAAAAAAAAATGGTTTTCGTTCATTTTTCAATCTGCCGAAAGCGACCCAAGATTAGAAATTAACCAAAAACACTACCAACCTAAGAGAGATATTGCAAGAGAGAGATTTTGCAAAGCTAGCTATTACTGAAAGGATATATTGTTTCCTTTTCTTTGATTTCATTATCTGATTCTTTATATTTCATGTGTGCGTTCAATCTTTTTTTTTTTGATGTATATGTGTGCGTTCAATCTTGGACATATATACTTCACATATAATAAATATCTATTAAAGTACGAAAGTCAGTATTTGCTAAATATATTCTACATGGACCCATTCCTCTTAGAATATTTAAAAGCCCTTCAATAATTCTTCAATCGCTGTCTATAAGAACAATTACACTATCAATCGAATCGGTTCTAGCTAGGAGGGGTTTTGAAATGATCAAAGGCCAAGTTGTCGCCTAAGAAGTGAACTGAGAAGGATGTCAATCTCTCGAATGTCTGTCTGACTGGGCTGGGGAAGAAAACAGTGTACAAAGCCTGGGCTTAAAAGAGACAATGGACCAAAGATAAATGGGCTAGGCCCACTTGAATAAGCGGGGTTTCGATTAGAAACTAACGGTGACGGTGGCAATGTTAATAGAGAGGGCGGACTTACTAAAACAAGTGAGAGTACAGTATTTTTAAAAATTAATAATTTAAATATATCATAAAAATTTATATAATATTTATTTATATTAAATATTATTAAATATATACATCAAATATTATATTAAAAAAATTATTTTAATTTTAATTTTATATTAATTATAATTATAATTATTTTTATTTCAAAATTTACAATTCTATAAAAATTAAAAAATTTATTTTGTTTTAAAGAAAATAAATATAGAAAAAATAAGATTCACATATCAAGATTTAATTTCATAATAAAATTTATAATTATATCTAATTAATTTAGTTGTTCCTATTGTTTGAAAAATATAAGATATGTTCGTTTTAGTTAGGAATAAGAAAAAAGAATACAAAGAATTTTTATTACGAATAAAAATTTAATAAAAAAATTGAAAAAATTAATATATATTTTAATTTGATTAGGAATAATTTTTTAAATAATATATCCGTTTGAATAGGAAAAAAGAAAATGTGTCTGGTTTAATTAGGAATAGAAAAATAAATATAGTGAATTTTAATTAGTAAAATTTGTTAAATAAAAAAATTAGAAAAAATATAGTGTATTATAATTTTATTAGGAATATGTTTTATTGTGTTTTGATTTTCTAATTAGAAAAAATAATGTTATTGACTTCAAATTGTAACTTAAAACCTAATTAAACTCAAAGTTTTAAAATATATGTGTCAAATTATTATTCGTTAATAAAACGTCATGTGTCGAATGTTAATTTGACAACAAAACTTACAATTAAATTTATAATTGAAATAAATTTAAAATTAAAAAAGTCTCACTATTATATGTAAGATAATTTGTACCAGCAGTACTCCATCACATTTCTATCAAGTTTGCTAAATACTGTACCCTTATTAGCTTCCTTAGAAATTCATAAGGCAAAATTAGCACAGCACATGGAAAAAAACTTAAACGCCGTTCTATTATATGTCTTTCTCTATTTTTTATTTTTTTTAAATATGTCTTTCTCCATAGAAATGATAGTACATTTGATCAAATTTGATCAATATATTATTTCTTTCGTTTTTAATTAAATATCATACTTTTTATATATTTTACATAAAAATATAATAACTAATTAGGGATGGAGAGAGTACGATTTATATAATAAACCATGTGTAAAGTAGCTACAATACAACGCATATTAAAATCATGCCCCAACAATCTTATGACAAACAGTAAAGAAAATAAAATAAAATAAAAAATAAAAGAAGATATCATAGAAAGTGACACTCTTGTGTTCAATTAATTAAATATAAACTTTTGTAATATAAGTTACTTGAGCATTTTGTATATTGCAACATACTATTTCCGTCTCAAATTATATGTAAAACTTTTTCATACAAATTGTATGTGTTTACATATAATTTGGGACGGAGGTAGTATAACATACCATATTTTAATTTTATATATAAGAAAATAACACTTTTTATAACAAAGAGTTATGCTAAGAAGTAGAACAAATATATATCCGTATTAAAATATATGATGCTTTTTATTTTTAAATTTATTAAATTGATATATATATAGTGAATATTATTACGGAATACAAATTTATTTTGGATAAACTAAAAAGATAAAATATCTCGTATTTTAATAAGAAGAAGGTATCTTTTATAAGTTCACACGCATTGCCTCGTATGTGGTTATGAGTTATGACCACTAATACCCTTACCATATGGTGTGATAATATTCGAACGTAATTTCCTATATATGTCGAGCGGCGACCTGTTTTTTCATGCTTGAGTGAAATTAACATAACATGTCGAGATTGGTCATACAACTTTGTTTGCGATCAAGACATTCTGTGAAAAATTGTATTTGTAACCAATTTATTAATTAAAAATATCAGAATATCCTTCAAGATAGATTTTTAACCATTATATATACAATAGATTTACAGGACAACGCTGAAATTTCGGTTTGACACTCAAAATTTTGTGTTGAAATTAATGATCTTTATTTAAAAAGTTAACAATAACAATCAAATACTGAAATTACATTGTTAGTATCAGAATGAACATATACTTGCACATTCAGATTAATTAAATCACGACAAACTCCATAACTCTAACTTAGCCGATCGATTCGTGTATATGTATGGTACTCTAACGGAGGAGAACAATTTGATCGATCATTAACAAAAGAAATATTGTATCAAGAGAGAGATGGATGTGTATATATGTATATGAAAAAGAAACTACGTACAATTAATTTTCGATGTAACCAATAGCTAGCTAAGACCGTAGTCATAATTATCTAAGGACAAATGATATAGTCATTATTGAAGGAGAAGACCCTTTGTTTGTTAGGACCAAGCTTGTTGTGGCATGGAGATGGATCAGAAGGAGGCACCGGTCCTCTTGAGAATCTGCTTTCAAACATGTGCCCAAATCTTTTATCATCCGCCATCGACGGCGGCAGAGACCTGATTGATCTGCCTTTGGTCGGAGCTGCCGCCAAAATCACAATCAATAAAATAAACAGTACTACTCTCATAGTTTTCAACAATCTCTCTGAAGAAGAAGTAGGTGACAAATATAGCTAGCTTGTAACATAAGATTTAAGTTAAATAGCATGCTTTAAAAATTATATGTACTTATAATATATAGTATTGTATGTTGAGAGGTGGCGGTTTGATTTGAATGTTTGCGTTTGAACAAGAATTTAATTTGTAAAGAAAGTAATTTGTAGGTGAAGTTGCTTTCTTTGAAGAATGCATTATCTTTTGTTTGTCATTTGACATTCTTTTGAAGTAAAAGTCATAAATTGATTACTTAGATTAAATAATATTTTACAACTGAATGAATGATATATAGCATACGGCAGCCAAATAAGAAATACGGATTATTTAAATTCGGCTTTCATCCATAGAATGAAAAATAAATAAAAAAATTATAGTCTTTATTTATGGTAAAATAATTATTTAGGATATGTTATTTCAATAATATATATATATATATATACTCATCATATACCAATTTCGTTTTCATTAGAGCTCGAAATCTGTCTAACTTTTTTTTCTCTCTTTTTTTTTTTTTTTAACATAAAATCTGTCTAACTTAATATGTTATTCATTAAGTTTGTAGTTCTCGTGCTCATGACTTAAAAGTTGGCTTCTGCGGAATAATTAAAAATCTGATTGAATACTCCATATTGCAATTAATTGACTGCCCTAACTACTTTTTGTTATTATAATATTATAGACTACCCCATGTTTAGCATAAAAAATATTATTAATTTCAAACATCTAGCTATACATTATTTTTGTACGATAGCGAGAGCCGAGAAGCCGTCAACGTAGCGACGTAACATTGTTAATTTCAGGTTTTCGACTATTTACAATTTATTATTTATACATGCCGGTCCATCATCGTTCATCCTTAGTCATATGTCAAACTATAAATATTAAATTATACATAGAGTTCTAATAGTTTTAAAAATAAATAAATAGATCTTATATGTGTTTCGATATCTTTGAAAAAAATGCCAAGTCGGGTGCTTAATCACGCACAATAAATTTTTTCCTTAAATTCTATATACAAGTCGGTGCGTTCGTCCGTTGGACGAAAAATCCGTACCTTTAAAAATTAATAATTTAAATTTATCATATAAAATTATATAATAATTATTTCGTATTAAAAAGTAATTCTTTGATTTCTATATAAAAGTAAAAATTGCATATTAAGATTTGATTTCATAATGAAATTTATAATAACATCTAATTAATTTAATTATTCCTATTATTTAAAAAATAACATATGTCCATTTTAATTAAAAATAAGAAATAAAATATTACGTATTTTTAGAAGACATAATAATTTAATAAAAAATAGAAACTAATAATATATTATACTTTGATTAAGAATAATATTTTTAATAATATTATCATTTGAATAGGAAAAAAATAAGATATATTTTTTTAATTAGAAATAAAATAATAATAATAAATTTTAATGCAAAAAAATATTAATTATTTGAAAATAAGATATGTTCGTTTTAATTAAGAATAAAAAAAATATAGAAGATTTTTATTAGGAATAATAGTTTAATAAAAAAATTAGGAAAAAATAATTATATTATAATTTGATTAGGACTAATTTTTTAATAATATGTCTATTTGAATAAGAAAAAAATACATGACAATTTTAATTAATAATAGAAAAAAATATATGTCTATTTTAATTAATAGAAAAAATAATATAATGAATTTTAATTAGAAAAATTATTTAATAAGAAAATTAAAACGAAAATTATAGTGTATTATAATTTAATTAGAAATATTTTTTTTAATTAATAGATATAAAATTTTTTAGGAATAAAATTATAATATTAGAAAAAAGTAGTTGGTAGAATTTAATTAGGCATCAATGTTTTTATTGTGTTTTTATTTTCTAGTTAGAATAGAAAAAATAATAATATCATTGACTTAAAATTATATCTTGAAATCTAATTAAACTCAAAGTTCTAAAATATATGTATCAAATTACTATTTATTAATAAAATATCATGTGTCGAATGTTGATTTGACGATATTTAAATTTAAATTGGAACAGATTTAAAATTAAAAAAATATCGCTATTGTCTATATAAGTCAGTGGGCCCGTTAGTTTGACAGATAATTCATACCTTTAATAGATAATAATTTAAATATATCAGATAAAAAATTATATAATAATTATTCATATTAAATATTATTAAATCTATAACAAATATTAAATAAAAAAGAATTATTTCAATTTTATATCAGTTATAATTATTTTTATTTGATTTCAAAATCTATAATTTTATTAAATTTAAAAAAATTTATTTTTAAAATTAATAAATATAGCAAAAAGTAAAAATTATATATTAGTATTTGATTTCATAATAAAATTTATAATTGCATCTAATCAATTTAGTTGTTCCTGCCCATTTTAATTAAGAATAGAAAAAAATATAACGGGTTTGATGAGGCATAATAATTTCTTGAAAAATTTAGAAAAAAATAATATATATTATAATTTAATTAAAAATATTATTTTAATAATATGCTCGTTTAAATAGGAAAAAAAGATGTGTCCGTTTTAATTAGAATAGGAAAAAAATATGAATTTTATTTATCAGGATAATTTTTTAAATAATAGATATGAAGTTGATTAGGAATAAAATTATTATATTAGAAAAAATTAATTGATAGAATTTTATTAGGAATCATTATGTTTTTATTGTTTTTTATTGTGTTTTGATTTTTTAATTAGAGTGGGAAAAAAGTTTAATATCATTGACTTAAAATTGTAACTTGAAACCTAATTAAACTCAAAGTTTTAAAATACACATGTCAAATTATTATTCGTTAATAAAACGACATAAGTCGAATCTTGATTTGATAATAAAATTTGCAATTGAATTTGCAATTGGAACAGATTTAAAATTAAAAATCTCGCTATTTTGTATATTAGTCAGTGGACCGGGAAATTCGTACCTTTAAATAATTATATAATATTAAAAAAATTAATTTTTAAAGGAAAAAATTTGAAAAAAAATAATAATATATTTTAATTTGATTATGAATGATTTTTTTAACAATATGCCCGTTTGAATAAGAAAAAAAGAAGAAGATGGGCCTATTTTAATTAGAAATAGGAAAAGAATATAATGAATTTTAATTAGAAAATCTTGGCAATAAAAAAATTAGAAAAAATATATTATATTATAATTTTATTAAGAATAATTTTTTATTGTGTGTTGTTTTCCTAATTAGAATAGAAAAAAATCATTGATTTAAAATTATAATTTAAAATCTAATTAAATCTAAAGTTCTAAATTAGGATTATAGTTTAATAAAAAAATTAGAAAAAAATAATATATATTATTATTTGATTAGGAATAATTTTTTTAATAATATGTCCGTTTGAATAGGAAAAAAGAAAAAGATGTGCCTGCTTTAAGTAAGAATGGAAAAAATATAATAAATTTTAATTGGGAAAAATTATTTATAAAAATATTAGAAAAAAATATATTGTATTAGAATTTTTTTTTTAAAAAAAATAATAGATAGAAAATTGATTAGGAATAAAATTATTATATTGGGAAAATGTTATTGGTAAAATTTTATTAAAAATCATTATGTTTTTATTGTGTTTTGATTTTCTAATTAGAAAAGGAAAAAAAATAATATCATTGACTTAAAATTGTAAGTTGAAACCTAATTAAACTCAAAGTTTTTATATACATGTGTCAAATTATTATTGATCAATAAAACGTCATGTCGGATGTTGATTGGACAATAAAATTTGAAATTGAATTGCAATTAGAATATATTGAAAAAATCTCTCTATTATCTATAAGAAAATTGAAAAAATATCTCTATTATCTATAAAATAAAATATGTCAAATTACTATTCGTTAATAAAACGTCATGTGTTTGATGTTGATTTAACAATAAATTTTTTAATTCAATTAAAAAAAATTTAAAATTAAAAAAAGTTTGCTATTTTCCGCGAGATACATGTAGATGTGTGACTATACGTAAAGTAATATGTATGCTCGATCGTAGTATTAATTAGTACTATTAAATCAGTAAACCTTTATTTGGTCAAGGAGAGTGAAGTTGACTATATATTCGATGACTATATTAGAACTATAAGAGATGGAGATATATACAAACAATCAAACAAATATTCACATTAGAATATGGTTCAATTAGTGAGCATATCGTCTTCCATTCGAGAGGTCAGAGATTCGAATCGTGTTGTCTGTATAATTGTAATGTAATTATAAAAACAATCAAACATATATCTTGTATAATTAAAAAGATACAATTCGAATCAGACTATATTATATACTCAACTAGATCCAGACAAACCGGTTATAAAATTTCTATTCAACATTCGTATACGGTCTTAACTCTTAAGGTGAGAAACAAAAACAAAAATTCTTATCAAATTTAGATAAAAAAAAAGATTTTTACAAAAAAAATGGATCAAAATATCTAGGAGGTAAAGGTAAATCTTCAAGGTCGAGGGCACGCCTTATCATCTCTCTACCGCTATCCCTATTTGTAAGAGAAGCTAAGGTTGGAATAAACATATCTAGTTTACCAAACGTCGGTGCTGCTAAAACTCGCAAGATGCCGTTACTCGGATTATATAGTGCATAATCACTGCCTGGAATTATTTCAAATAAGAAACCATTGTTCCACTCTCCCAAGAGACGTTTGGGCACACATGGACGAGGAAGACGCATGCCTTTCTCTTTAAACCAAATCTTCAAATTGATATTACTTGTTTTGAACAATTTTACCCATTCACTAGTCTTGTAATCTTTCAATACCCAAACTTCTATTCGATTAACTGTAGACAAAAAGTATACTATGACCAAAGATTGTTTCCAAGATGTCAAATACGATTCCCCAGAATATGACGATTTAATCTTAGGGCAAATTGTCGACATGAATTCCTCCTTCTCGACGTTGAAAGATAACACAATATCTTCATATTTTCCATCTTTAATGCATTCGCATAGCCAATTTACATAACCCCGAACACTTACGACTGATTTTTTATGATTAATATCGAGGAGAATATTATTACCCGATGATATTTCCTTCCATGAATTTTTCTTGGATCCTAAAGTTAAAACTTGCGGAGAGCCGATTTGACGATCAATAGCATGAATTGGAATGTATACGACTTTATGTACGGCTGATTTAAAATCGAAACCTAATCCGTAAAGATGGTTAAACCACAGCTCTCTTTCCCGTGGCAACTGATAGGGAAGCTCGACCGTTTCTCCGGTGAGAGGATTCAAGAGTACCGGTGGCCTAAACGTTCTACGGAAAATGAATATTCCATCACAGACGAAGTAATCGAGGCAAAGACATCTGTCCGAAATTTGTGCAATGGAATGCATGGATATTGGTGTTAGGATGTTGGTAGCATTATCATGCATTACTTTGTACATCGTGGAGTAAGAATGAGTGGTACCTTTATCGAATTTGAAAGAGACGAGTTGACATTCTCCGGAAACTGATCCATTCCTAAGATGGGTCTTAAGGAAACAAGGATCGTCGATAACGTGGCACCATTGTGTACAAACCAATCGACAACGGAAGAGAGAATAGGCAGGAAGCTTCGGTAGGACGTGATAGAGCACAACTTCTTCGGGGAGATCAGAAAAGCTTCTTAACCTTTTCGACATTATGAGATTAATTAAGAAATTTGAATAAATGCATGTAAAGGAGGGACTGTTTTTATATATATATACAGTATATGTGTTCGCATAATTTCACAAGACCTTTAAAATAATACTTTTTTTTCACACTACTCTTTTTCCGCAAAGAATTCTGACGTCAAACTCGTAACGTATAACTAGCCCGATGTAGAGTATAACTCTACTACTATGAGACTGAATGTATAGGGAAATGGATAGTTGAAGTTGCTTAATTTCGTCTTGATTTCTTAACTTTTTACTGTAAGAGCTAAGTCTTTGTACATACTCGATTATATTTATAAAATTTTTATTGATCGATCATAAAAAAGTTATTAAAACTGTTAAAAGTGGTCATTTTTTTTTTTACTCGTTGATTTTGAACCCTGTTTTATATTATAATCCGTAATCAGTAGGGGAATAAGCTGAATCTAATTGTCATATCCGGATTCTCTACAGATCTGCTCAACATCTTCGATGAATGTAGAACGCGTACATGTTAGTGCATACATGAGATTCTATATTGACGAAGTATAAGAAATTTCCTCCATCTTCTTTATCTCTATAATCAATTCAAAACATTGTTTCAAACTAAATTTATCACCTTTTGTCACTGGTGTTTCACATGATGTACAATTCTCCATGCCATAACGACAATTTTTTTTATCAACATAGACCCTATATGATAATTCAAACATACCATTTATACGATTTCGATAGATTTGATGCCTAGGACAAAAAATCATCACTAAAATCTCTCATTTCAAAATCAGTGGATAGAAATTTCTTTGTTTCATGAAACGTGGCATGTTTGGAGTTATATGTTACCCACTTTAAGAATTGAATAGTACGATTTGGGCCGGGAAAGGCCTATAATATTTGGGCTGGAAAAAGTAGTCCATTTTGTTATAATCAATAAATGTGTTTATTCGTATGGCCGTAGGTGGAGTTTGGGAAGAATGAAGTTCCGTAATTAACAAGAAAACTCGGTTTTTTTTTAGCACTTAAGACTCTGAGGGAACAAAACGTTTCACAAAATTAAACCAGAAAATTGATACAGTTTTAACTAAATTGAATGTTTTAATGTGGAAAAGAGATGCGGAAGAAAATTCTATGTTGTTATTTTGTCAATATTGTTCTCTAAATGTTGTGTTTTACTTAAATCTTACCCAATTTTTCTGCTGTTGCAAAGTTTAGTACAGCCTTCTTCAAGTGCAAATTGTCAATTAATTAAACACGCCTAATTGTGCCTTTTTTTTGACTTGCCATATGCATTCTAAACATCTTGAAGTTCTATTTCTTCAAGTTTTTCATAGTTTCAGGATCAAAAACTTTGCAATCATTGATCTAATTGCTGAATTCTGGAAATATTGATCAATACATATTCAAGATGGATATATTCTAAACAATTATACAAAGCTCACTGGAGTCCCTCATCTTCGTTTCCGTATCTTTTAGAAACTTATTCTAAATCCAAAATGAATACTGTCTACAAAACTTTCTCTACACTGCTTAGAAATTACTACCTCTGTCAATCCGTAATTATTTATCACTTTTTCTATAAAGTGACACGTAATTACAGACGGGGTAGTTTGATTCTAGCTTGTTGTAACAAAGCTTATGTAATTGGCAGGAAGTCAAGAAAATGCTGGGCTTTTATTAGTTCCAAGTACCTAAACAATGCCAGAGTGGTCTCTGAGATTGAGGAAAGTGAGTCCAGCGTGGACTCTGTGAAGAGCGACCCACCCACAAAGTCGGACGCGAGTGTCCACGTCATCAATCGACAATTGACCACAAAGACCTGTCCTCAAAACCCATTGAAGGGACACAAATTAGAATCCGACATTAGTTAGTTTAGGGTGAAGTAGAACTCGGGAACACTTAAATAAGCCTACAACTCGGGAATCACATGAACAAATCTACGACTCGAGAATCACCTAAACAAGCTTACCATCTCGGGATCACTTAATAATCCTACAACATGAGAATCATCTAAACAAGTCTATAACTCGGGAAGAATCTAAACAAACCTACAACTCGGAGGACCTGAATAAGCCTACAACTCAAGAAGATCCTAAACAACCCTACTACTCGGGATCAGTTGAATAAGACTACAACTCGAGAAACACCTGAACAACCTACAACTCAGGAAGAACTTAAAGAAGCCTACAACTCGAGATCACCTAAACAAGTCTACAACTCTGAAAACACCTAAAGTCGGACGCGAGTGTCTACGTCATCAATCGACAATTGACCACAAAGACCTGTCCACGAAAGTATCTAAACCACTTTTGTAGTAGTACATCTTAATCATAAGGTTCACTATCAGAAATTTGAACAATTTACTTGATGAACTATAAAAGGGAAATATGAATATTATCGGTTTCCTTTAGTTCGACTCTAACTCAAACAACCCGTTTTAACTTTTACCAATTTCAACATGAAAATGATCGAAAGTTGAACTCTTGCATCTGAAAAAGAAACATGAGAGAAAGTTCTAGGGAAAGGATTTTTTTCTCAGGGTCAAGCTTGAGATTCTTTTTGATGGTGATATAACACTCTGCAACCCCTTTTTTATTATTATATTTTTAATATACAGAGAGTGTGTGTATGCGCAAAACTTTATAAATGCTCCACATTTAGTGCGCACATCCAATAGATGGCGTAAAAATAGAGTCAGGTCCCTCTTTCATTCATTAGTGTTATGGTCAAACACTCTTTCTAGTTTTGAAGTTAAACATGACTTTCTTCTCACTGCAATCTCCTCTATTTAAGTAATAAAATGGAGCAGCATCAAGTTATTTGATTATTTGTCAAATTCAATGCGAAAGTGAATGACAAACAACCTCCCCTTGGATCTGTGTTTAGCATATGTTGAAAAAAAAATTTATGTGTGTGTGTGTGTGGGATCTGGGACGGAGCATCAATAGTCTTGGGGGGCTTCAGCATTCCTAGAAAAAATTAATTTTAAGAAAATGTATTAGAAAACCCTTGCTTTTTTTACCCTTGCTTCAAATTAAGATTTGGCCCATGTATAAATATTTTTACCCATTTACACCCTTAAGTAGCTAAACATGTACTAATCTATACCTAAACTAACGTTAACTTGGATACTTAAACTATCAAAATCAATTTGTCCACCTAAACTACTACTTCGTCTAACATCTGGGTCCTAACTAGTGTCGGAACCACATCGTCATCAGGATATTCATTTGAACACTTTCAACTTTAGAAACTTATAAAATGGTCCTTAATTTTTAATAAGATGTAAGATGAAATGGTACTCCATTTGGGTACTCACATGTTAGTTTTGATAGTTTATGTGTCCAGATGTTAAGTTGGATATAGTTTAAGGGTCTGCGTCCTATTCTCTCTTTATAATAATAATATTTTCGTGTGTTAGCTTGCTTGTTTATATCGTCATCAACGAATATTATAAAAAAAAAAAAAAAAGACGCACGAAAATATCTTTTTGATGAGATATGTATTATGTATAGCTTTAACTGCTTTTCGGAAACCGAAAGAACAACTGAAAAGATGAAGAACATGTCTTAAAAATATAAATTAATAGTACAAAATTATGTTATAGTAGGTCGCATATTGAATACTTCAAATAAAACATAATAATTTATCAAAAGGTGCAAAATGTTGAATACTATATACTGTATATAAAAAATAAATATTTAGTATAGGGACCAACAGACGGAAAAAAAAAATAGAGTACATCAAAATCAAATATTTAAGATCCCAAATTTCAAAACAATAAAACTTCAATATCCATGACTTCTCTATTTTTATTTATTTTTAATATGAGATGTATTTTATATATCAAACAAATCGTATGCAATATTGGATAAAATCAAATAAAAAATCATATCCATGGTGGCCCTTTAATTAAATGTTTTTAATGGTTAAAAAAATTCCATTACTTAAATGCATGGCCATTGGTTTAGGGTTTAGGGCCGGATATTTGTTTGGTGCATCTCTTTGATATATCATCCAAAATCCATTGTTTATTGTTCCAATGAGTACTTATGGATTAAACTTGTTAAACCAATGAGCTTTACTCTAGTCAGTCGTCAGATAACATCCACCGCATTTTGAAAAATAAACTATGAACTGATTTGAAATCAAATGACTGGAGCAAAAACAAATTGGTATAATAGTTTTTTTTTTTTTCAATTACAATAATAGAGAGAAAAATACCGAATTTAAAATAATTACTGAAAAAAGAAAAAGGCTAACAAATTTCGTGACGACCATAACTGAAAAATATATTGTGATGATTTAAAAAATGTCTTCAATTTTAAAAACAAATTTCGTGACGATCATAACTGAAAAATCCAACAATTTGATTGCCAATTCAGTCATTTCATTAAATGAAGAATCAAGCAATTTAATAAAAGAGCTTAAATTTAAAGAAGTCCAATTGTTTTTAGTAACGTTATGTTGATGATCACAATTGGAAAATATCATTTTAATAAAAGTAAATTTTAACTACGTGCGAGGTTGTTATATATATGTATACTTATCTAGTTTTCTGTTAATGAAATTATTTTTCTTTTATTTATTTTACATGACTTGCTCGTGAATGAAACTGATCATAAATCATGCATAAAACCCTTTAAGAAAATTAGAGAAAAAGAATGAAAATTGTTTATCAAGACGTCATTATTGCTGAAAATAATAGAACTTCTCAATAAGGAAAAAGTCGAGCAGAAGGAAAAAAGGGCATTGGACCGTCCTAGATAAGAAAAGGACAAAAGGAGGTGACTGCCTTTCTCTAATATTCCAATTTCTTGATAATTAGGCTTTGCCTTTCTCTACTTGTATTTGGTTTTTTTTAGAGATATATGATCACATTGAAATGATCATGTAAAAGAAGTTGTTCCTCTTTTTTTTCCTTTGAATAGATTTATGTTAATTTAAAAGTTAATAGCAAATTTTGTTGTTTAGTACATAAAAAATTTCATTCGAAATAAAAATGGATGACTTTTTTTTTATATATATATGAATATTTTTAATTTATCAAATTTGAAAAGTTTTATTTATCTGTACAGAAAAGAAAATAGAATAAAAAGTAGGCAACTCAACTGCTTCATTAGTTGCCAGTTACTTGTCACCGTCTCACTGGACCGCGTAGATTATTCAGTGGCTTAATTTGCTACATTACATCATCAGATGAATCTACAGTTTCTAAGTATTTTTTTAATGTAGTATTTTTCTACCACGGGAAATAATTATTCCCTCCGATAGTTGTTTTAAGAATACTTTTTAATGATATGTCATTTTAAATTTGATTTAAAATAAATAATTTGACAAATTTAATTCAATTATATAGACTGAGATTTTTTTAAAAAAATTAAAATATTTAAATTTGAATATATATCTAAATATTAAAATATTATGTCTGAATTTAAATATTATTATATTGCGACCGTTTTATTTTTAAAACGTCTGAATAGATTTGAATTGAATATTTTCTTTAAATATGATCAGATTAATAATTATATGTAAAGTGATGCTACTTTATACAACAAATATTAATTTAAATGAGCAAAGTATAAATGTAATTTTTATAAAAACATATATGCTACAGATATTTAATATTTTTGGAATTATTTTAAAATATATTAGGGTGTTTTTAAATAGTAAAAATACAACGCAAAATTATAGTAAGAATAGAAATTTAATTAGTTATACTAAATAAAATGAGAATTCAGTAAATATTCATATATATTTAAATATTAAAATTCTTTATAGATGTGGAAGTGAAAGAAAATTTATCGAAAAGTATTAAATTTTTTGTTAAAAAGAAAAAAATGAAATGTTAGGGGGCGTTCGTTTTGCGGTTCCACGGATACTCAAGCATGCTTAAGCATGCTTAACCTTGTTTAAACTTGCTCCAAACTGTCTCGAAAAACGTGTTTTTTGTCATTTTTAGTAAAAAACACGTTTTTCGAGACAATTTGGAGCAAGCTGAAGCAAGCTCGAGCATCCGTAAACCGCAAAACAAACGCACCCTAAAGACTTGGGAAAAAGATACACATTTGATGAAAAGAAAAAACAAAGAGAAAAGGACAAAAGCAGAAAATAAAAAAGGAATTATGTCAGGTGGAGTCGAACCGAGAGAACATCGGGACGTATTACATAAGCACACAGTCCAAAAGCCAGCACGGCCTTTTTCCGTGTCAGAATTGTATCAAATTGGTTTTTGTCTGAATGGTTAAGACGAATTAAATGGAATTAAGTGGTTAAATCTTAAATAAAACAAAAAAAAATTAAATATATTTTAATTATTTAGATTAAGAATCTAATTAAGTATAAATAAATGTAGTCTTAATACAAGAGAATCAAATAAAAGAAAATGTTGGTAAATCAACTATTAGGAGATGTATACTTTAAATTTGGTAGTTTAACGATCTTTTAAGAATTATTTTATTTTATATGTTTAGTACAAATCTATTCAACGAAATAACATTAATGAATGTTAATTGTTATTACTAAAATAAAAAAGTATTTTAGATGGAGTGGTGAAACATCAACTTAATTATATAGTTTGGCGGCCTAAAATATATAGCACGATGTTAGTGTATGCGAATATTATTCTAAGAGCCCTATAGTAAACATACATGAGCAGTTGTGGAGCAATTCATTTTTGATAACCCACGTCAATCCAATGCAGTAAATTTAGATATTAATTTGATTCTTTTATTGTTCTAAGTAACATGTTAGGTTACACTATGCTAGACAGATTTATAATGGGCATTAAATTCAAATTAACTATCATACCTAACCTAACCCACGACATAGCAAAAGAAATAGTCCCTTTTATATGGGAAAAAAACTCTCCACAAAAAATACTGAAGGGTCATAATCAAGCACAAAAAGTTTTGTAGACTATGAATACTGCTTAATTAATTTTAGATACGATATCAATTGCTTTCTAAAAGGTTCATCGATATATTTTACAATCTCAAACGACTCTTTATTTAATTTTAAGCCTATAAGCAATCTCATAACTTGACGTGATTAATTGGATATACACTCTCTCTTTTTTTTTCCCTTACTCTACAAATTGAAATATATATATATATACCAGAAAACGAATGTCACCGCTCTCAGAGCGATTAATACTTCCTCGATCCGTTAAATAAATGGAATAATTATCATATTTTAAATTTCAGAGAATTTTCACTCGTTTTTTCATTATTCCTCATAATCACAAATAAAATATGGAACAATAAATATTTATAAGGATAATTTTAGTTATTAATATATCTATAACCATTACATTTCTTAATTTTATTATTAAAATTTTAAAATATGTCATTTAAATATGGAGGGAAGGATTAGGAAGTACTAAAAATCTGCTTTGAATTGGGTGAACAAAATTAACAACGGTTGCCTTTGTTGGTCCCAAACTTCCAATGCTATTGAAAACATTTGGAACCGATCGAGCTGATCAGGTCAGGCTGAATATGTGACTGACTCGACCTAATTCCTGCGGCTGTGGCGGCTGCCAAAAGGAAATAAAAAATCAAATTAGCTTCAGTTTCGACCTAATTGCAAGCAATAAATAGTCATACTTACAAAATGAAAAAGAAGAAGAAGAAGAAGTTAATTGCATCAGAATTTCACCGAATGCTATTCTTACTTTCATCTCATTGATTATGATATTTACCAACTTATTAATTAGGGAAAACATTTTTTGTTAAATGTGATTAGACGATGGCAAAGAGAGTTAGTGGACTAATTTTCATGACCCAGACGAGAGACAATTCACATTAGTATTAACTGTAGAGAGTTGGTGTGAAGGCCAGTTGTGATTATCCTATATATTAATCAATGATAATATATTTCTGTGGACGAATATTGAGCGAGGAAGATTATCCATTTTTTTTGTATTCCAATGCTGATTTAGGTTAATCAATTTCAAAACCCAAGTTATTATTATACATATAATTCTTTGGTGAAATAAAAGAGAGAGAGATTGAGAAAAAAAAGATTTTATTGCAAGAGGAGTTGTGGCTGGTGACTCCACGATTTAACATCGTGCCTTATAAGCCTGTTTTATGGCGGGCACCTTCTTGCCGCAAAGTCAATTAGGGACACTCCTTAAAAGTCAATTTTGATTAAACATATTTTTTTATTTAATCATTTGACTAATACTAAATTAATTATACAACAGAGATTGATTTTTTCTTTTGTAATCTAATTTCTTCTTAAGTTTCAAGGGCTTTGCTTAGAGGCAGAGGAAGTGGGCATGTGGAAAAAGGTAATGAACAATTAATGGACTATACACAAAGCAAAGTATATAGTATAAAATATCCACACCCTCTCCAAAAGTAATTTAACAAAAGTTACAAAATAACACATCCCACATGGATATGACTCATGAAATTAATTTGTCTCTTTTTTTATATATTCCTTTTTCTAGGCTGTGACTAATAAAATGATGATTGTGAAGAGTGAAGATTGAAGAGCAAATAGGAACAAGAATTGTCTTGGGGCGGCTCATAATAATCAATTAAATCTACTCTTATCCTTGAATTTTTAGTGACTAATGTTTGTCTAGCGAATGATGTTAGCTTGATCCATCGATAGGCGCAACACCTACAACTTCCATTAAAAAATAGATTCCCATTCAACATTTTTAGATAAATACAATTTTTTCTATAGAAAATAATGAAAGGAATGTTTCATATAAACACGGAAATACATATCAATCGTATAAATAAATTCAGGAACATTTAGTTCAATATAATCACGATAAAATAAAAAAGAATTGTACGAACCTGATAGCTTTTTTCAAAAGTGTCATTCTTAGATTATCTTCTTCCTTTGCGTGATGATTAGATTTCACTCGACAGTCGAACATTGTCTCTCTATTGACTCACACACACGATTATACGAAAGAGAAAGAGAATGCTAGTTCTGCGTAACTAGATTTTTTAGGTGATTGTATCGCTTGAGAGAACTCCAACACTTGTAATCCTAAAATTCGGCCAACACTAGGATTTATAGCGTTGTACCCGATTTTAGATCAGCATAATTAATCTTAACTCATCCATGACAATTTATTGTGCGATCCAATATGTTACTGTTTATTTAATCGCAGACCCAATATATTTAGACTTTCGAGTATAAATTCTAACAGAAAATACAGCCAAATAGTTTAAGAAAATTACATACTTAAAAAAAGAAAATAGAGAAAAATTACGATCATATGAATATGTGATTATAGTGTCAATATATATAGGTTAAACTCATGATCGTCGTATTATGATGCGGTGATTAAAAAAAATTTATTGCGCCTTGTTGCTCCAAAATAAGACACATTCGATCATTACTTACTGGATATGACTGTTATAATAAGTTTTATAAAAAAAAAGAAATCGAGGTTTGAATTTAATATTCTAACTTCAATACTTCATATTATTTTTGTAATGTCATGATCGCTATTTACCATCAAAAGAAATATTATGTACCTCCATTTCAAAATAAATTATATTTATTTTTAAATTTATTTAAATAGATATATATTTAATCAATAATTTTTATTAGATAAATATTTATTTTGAATATATCTAAAAATATAAAATATTATTTATTTTGATTCTGAAAGAGTCTCCATTAAGAAATAAAAAAGACACTTCGAGAAGGTATACGACATCTAAATTGTAAGAAGCCAACAAGATAAGATGCGAGAAGAAAAAGGAAAGTAAAATAAAGGTTTCATCTTTTGGTAACAAAATTGGGCAGCTTAATCACACATACAAATATACATACATTGGAAATGGATGTTGTCTTCTTACCAAACAAAAAGGCCAAACTAATGCCTACCAAACCCTCTCCTTACCTGTAAATCTGTATGGGACATGCCACCCATCTTTGCCTTTTCTAAGATTGGATTTGATTCGGGTCGGACTTCTGTTAGATTTTTCAATTTTATCATTTATTTATTCCATTTATCTCAGTTACCAACTGTAAATTTATGTATTTATAAGTATTGATTTCAAAGACCAACTTGCCAATTTGACAATTAGACTTGGTCGACCGGGGCCCGAAGACAAAAGCCATTGTCTTGGTCAGTCAGTCCTCTTGCATTCTCCGTTTTCTAGATGGTGTACAGGGGCGTGTCTAACACGTTTCTTGATAAACGTGTGAATAGTGCAAGTAGTAGTAATTAATTAGGTTAATTAATAAGCAATCAGAATAGGATTACCCAGCCTACTAATCCAAACAATATCCTACTTAATGCTGACAGAGCTCCCTTACACACTTTTCCAATAGAAAAATAGTTGTAGTAGTAAATAAAATTGAAAGTACAAAATGCTGACCAGAAGTGACCAATAAAATAATTAAGCCCAATAAAGTAATTTAAAATAAATATTAAAACACTTGATTTTTTCTTTCATAAATACAAAAGAATTTATTATTATTTATTATTTGAGAAAAAACTCGAAGTTGAATGAGACGGATGTTTTT
>NW_027266535.1:0-79934 GCF_046630445.1 Rutidosis leptorrhynchoides | reverse complement strand
CAATAGTACCGACTTCTAAGGGGTGGTGCCATGAACTTTTTCATTAATGTTATGAAAAATCAAATTTATTTTTGTCATGACATATTTGTCCCTTTCAATTGTTAAGTTTTTTAGTTTTGATTTTCATTCCGTCCTTCAAGCTCTCTCTCTCCGACATAACAGGTTAAAGAGTTGAGAGCCATCCTCTACTTAGACATTCAAATTTGGGTTTGGGTCTATATTTTTATTGATTCGTAATTAGAATTTTTACAACATAATTTTTTTTCCAATTAAAAATTTGGAACTCCAAAAAATCATTTTTGTTGTGTTCTGCAGTCGTTGTAGTTTAGTTGTTGCAGACTTTCAAAATGGCAAAAGTAATTATTTTGGTCCCTATTTTAAACGTTGTTGAACTGTTTCGTCCTTTCAAATATAAATCGAACCAAATGGTCTCTCAAACGTTAATTTTTGAACTCGTTAGTCCCTCGACCCTAACGAACGCTAACTTTTACCGATCTGTCACTTTTAATCAATCATAGAATGTCACGTGTCACTTACGTATAAACAAAATTCCACCTAGACTTTGTTGAACCGAATCGAACCAATTTATTTGTGGATCATAAACCGAACCGAACCCGTTCGCCTAATTCTTCTTCTTCCTCGCGCCATTCTCTCTGCTCGCCATCCTCTGTCGCCGATGATGTTGCCAATGGCAATGCAACAACAACTACAGATGTCCATGATGAATCCGATGAGTATGGCCGGGATAGGAATGGGCATGACCGGTGTTAATGTCATGGACCTCAATACGGCCATGGCTCGTCCTAACATCTCTCCGGTCATTTCCCCTGCTTCCTTCTTGCCAATGGCGGCAGCTTCTTGGGACGCTGATCGGTTACAACAAGCAACAGGAGCTGCTTCAATGATGACGCCGGATCCTTTGTCCACGTTTCTCGCAAATTTCGTCTCTCACCTCCTTCACAAGTAGAATGATCCGGTCAAAGTCAGGCTCTTCTTGTTTCATGGACTCCATGACACTATCCCATAAAGCTTTCTCCATAGTTTCCCGAATCTTTTCCTGCAAATCATGTTTTAATTATCACAATTCAGTTTGACAGAGGATATAAACCACAGGAAAACCAGGGAGCTGTTGTAATTAACCAGGAAAGAGAAATAACAAAACAGAATATTAATAAGAAGAGAAGAAAGAAAAGAGTAAATTAAAACCTTAATACTGTTCTGATTTCCATGAGAGTCATTGAAGCTATCAATCAAAGCATGGTGCTGCTGATGAAGGAATTCATTAACGATCAACTCATTCTTTGTCACTTTTTGTCTCTGGCTAGGTTCATCAGCTAAAGAAGGATTGTCTTCACGAAACAAGCGACGAACAACACGGCTTGGGCCCTCCAAATCGCTCGTCTCTTCTAAATTTGTGAGAGAAGAAGGTCCAGTAGCCAAACTAGGAGAGCTTGGAGTTAGAAAGTGTGTGATTGGTGACAGAGGATGACGAGCAGAGAGAATGGCACGAGGAAGAAGAAGAATTAGGCGAACCGGTTCGGTTCGGTTTATGATCCACAAATAAATTGGTTCGATTCGGTTCAACAAAGCCTAGGTGGAATTTTGTTTACACTTAAATGACACGTGGCACTCTATAATTGGCTAAAAGTGACAGATCGGTAAAAGTTAATGTCCGTTAGGGTCGAGAGACTAACGAGTTCAAAAATTAACGTTTGAGGGACCATTTGATTCGATTTATGTTTGGAGGGACGAAACAGTTCAACAGCGTTTAAAATAAAGACCAAATTATTACTTTGCCCTTTCAAAATACAAAAAAAATCGCCAAATTTTACCTTAAATTAACTTTTAATGTAATTTTTTTTTCAGAAAGAATCGAATCCCTAGTGGATTAGAGAGAATAACTTAAATTACATAATTTAAATCTTTTATGCTCTATTCTCTTACTCGTGTTTGGTTTCGATATGAATTTGCTTTCGAAATTATTTATTTTCATATATAAATTTCGTTTATGAATTGAAAATTTTCAAGTGTGTTTTATAAAATTTTAAGATTTAATATGTCGATCGGTTAATTTTTCGTGAATAGGAGGAGGTTGAGTTAAAATCTGAGAAAACTTCAAATTTCAACAATAAAAATTTTGGAGAAATTTTCAAAGAAAAACGACGATGACCCAAGTAAAGGAAAATCAAAACCTGCTGAAAGGAAAAAAAATCAACAAATTGATAAAGAACTTTAATTCGTATGGAATCTATTGACCCATGTGAAGTTGCGACTGAAATTGATCAGTAGAGAACACATAGATGAATAGTGTGTTTTTTAGCTTTAGAGAAAAACGAAATAAAATTGTCGAAATGTAAACTGCAAAACAGGTGATGTAAATCAATACTGAATTAGAATGTTTAAGATAGAGAGATTAAACGGTCATTTAACTTTGAATTTTCATGGCATTAGTCATTTTTTTCATTACACTAGCACTACCCATTTCTGAGTACTAGTAATGTTTTTTGATATTGTTGTGACCCGGTTAAATACAACGGGCAATGCCCGGCCCGTATTGAAAACCTTGTCTGATTGGATTTCGAATGGATTGGTCTGCTCCAAACATCGTCGTTTCGTTCTATTTACTCTATTTAGTTCTCTTTTACCTATTACGTCCATTATTTTATTGATTTATTGTACCTGTCATGTGACGGTGACTTGTTATGCGAAATTGGTTTCCGGTTTATCAAGAAATTGATTTGTGGTTCTGGTTCAATTTAACTGAACCGAATTACAATAAAATGAGTTGGAAGATAAAAATTGCACATCAACCATAACATTCGTTAGGTAAGTCGAGTTAATTTTATCCTTGACCGCTTCCATGTTCATCATAACGTTTCTAGCACGATGTAAGAACTAAAGTCTACTTTCTTAACAATAGTCAATTTTAGTTGTCATAAAAAAAGATGACACAAAACTCAAGAGAAGATGATATGGATAATATCGTGTCTTGTCTTCGATTTTGTGCAAAATAAGTCAACTTTGTACTGTGGGATGGAAGAAATTAAATTACACCATGAAAGTAACATTTCAAGATTACATGGCGAGACTTGGTCAAAAAAGATTTTACAGAAAATCTCTACTGTCTAAGCAATCAATATCAACGAACATGGAAAATCTTATCTTTACCTTTGTTACTTTATTTCTTCTTTTTGTAATCTAGTACCATGAGCCGAAATGACATCTCCATTACCGGCCCAAAGAAAAAAAAAATATGAGCTTGAACCGTGACAATTTCAACACTGTCAAGAACTAGTCTTACCCCTCACTGTTCTTAATTGTTCCTAATTAATTATCGTTTTTCGATTACATCCCAGTAATAATTTGAAAAGTAATATTAGATATTGCTGTACTCGTACATATGAGCAACTCGTTGTGGCTTTTTTTAATAAGGGCTTTTATATTGTTGATAATTAATTTATTCATTTGATTTTTTATTTTATTTTTATGAATCTTCATTTGAATATTTCATCGATCTTGATGCTAGTATTAGATATTGTTGTAGATATGAGCAAGAATAGATGTCGTAATCCTAATCTATCTCTAAGAATAATGATAAGGAATCAATAAATAAACAAATCCATGTGATCCATAATGAGATCCACTTTAAGAGTGACCATGGAAATGAGAAAGCAAAAGTTAGATTAGATTAATGGAATAGGAGAAGAAGAAGGTGTTCTATCAACATCTCCAAGCGAATTATTATAAACCTTATGGCATTAACCAATCGGAGAAAAAACAAATGCCAACTTTTTATTTGCCATAATTTGTAGACCAATGTTGTTTTTTTATCAACTTTAGTGCTCTCGTATTATTATGTTTTTAGTTAAGCATTTGATTATCCCCTCTAATTCTAAAGTGTACTAGGTTTCAACTAGCTATAACTTTTTTTAGACTTGCCTATTGTGAGAGGACTCAACAAGAAACCAATCTTGGCTTGGAGCACTTTGACTTTGCCACTTCGAATTCTTATCTATAAATATTTTGATACAGAGGAATAGCTATCAGTGGATTAATTAAAAGTGATATTTGCTTACTTAAAATATAAGATTGTAAAAAATAGTTTTAATATGGTCTGAAGATTGTAAAAAATAGTTTTAATATGGTCTGGTCGTGGACGATGTTTTTCAAGCCATCTACGACTTTTAGTTAATTTGGAGGATGAGGTCTTTCATCCGAAGACTATCGACTAGTTGACATGACTGGATTCGGCTATTATAAATCTTAATAATAATTTTTCACTCATTTATCAAAAAAAGAAAAAAAAAAAAAGTAAGTTTTAAAATTACACGAAACTTAGAAATTGTTCCACGATCTAGTTCTACTTGTGGGAGCGCCTTTTTGTTCTTAATTCTTATGCACGTTAGATGATGTATTTTTAAAGAGTTAAGCCCATGTTCTTTTTTTCGGATATTGGGCCTTGCTTGTAAACAAAGCCCATTTAGAGTCTGTTTGATTTCTGAGCCTTATATCAGGCTCTTTGTGAGCTTTAAAATATGTGGCATAGTATAAACACTTCACTCTCAAGGAGCAATTATGATATTCAGGAAAGATAAAGGACGTACTATGAAGAAAAGCAGAAGCAAGAACTTTTATTTATTTTAGTCACTTTCATTTTAAGTTTGCTTTAGTTACAATCACAACAAACTAATTAGACATAGTGCCCTAAACTTTATTTAACTCCAAATCTAACTGGAGAGCTTTTTTTTAGTTGATAAACAGAGGATTTTGGTTTGGACATTTCCTTTACCACTTGAGCTTGGCTGGGAAGTACTGCAAATTTATTAAAAAAAAAGAGTTAATATATCAATAAATATATATTAATAATATGAAAATAAATAAATTATAAGTGTCAATGAAATATATATATATATATATATATATATATATAACCTTCTCAATAAGGAAGAGATAGTAGGGCTTCACTTCTTCTACATTGATCTTCACTTTGCTCTTGCTGTACAGATCATATTTGCTGCACGGATGTAGCAAAACATATGTTTAAACATCATTACATTTACGTCAAGTATATATGCTAATATGCTTTCAATAACTTATATCTTAAATAGCTGATTGAACCTAAAACTAATTAACTCGTAATTAATGTCGGAGCAACATGATACATGATATATATAGTTGTCGTTTATAGATAGATAGATAGATAGATGATCTTACTTGAAAATTTTGAGCCATTTCAGCATCTCCTTGTCTTCCTCATTCATCAAGAAGGTGTACGCACCGGATCGATGCAGTGCTATTTGAAATTCAGAGAAATTATATATTTGATTAATAATAATTTGAGTTAATTTTCAAATTTTCTTAATTAGTTTCCCACGAATTTATATAATTAATGAACATGAAAAGGCACGTACCATAGAAGGAATGGAACCTGATAATGAAAAGAGCAGCTGGAGGAAGACTTGTATTGTTTCCTTTCGCGACCTATCATCAAATTAATTGACAAATGATTAACCAATGTTATGTACACAAACATTAAGAAAGTATAAGTACGGATGGCAATTATCTCATGTTTTGAAGTGGGTGATCTTATGTTTTGATTTAATTTATTGATTTTCTTCGGATGGTTATATGGTGAAAGCTCATTCGAGGACAAATGAAAGTTTTAGTCTACGCCTCAGGTGTAATTATTGAAGTTTGAGGATCCTCCCCCTCTAAAACAAGCATTAGATTTTTTAGAGTTTGATCATTTTTGGACTTGTATATATGCTATTGTAATCAGACATTTTCCCAGAATTTTACATAGGACGTTTGTATTTGATTTTCTAGATATTCAACTTTTAATATCGTGTTTCGAGGGAGAGAATTGGAAAAATTTAATAATTAAAAATATTCAGCATGTTTCTTTTGGATTGATGCAATCATCATTGACTAAAATCTTTATAATTGTGTCATTATTAAAAAGGAAATAAAATTTCTTAATATTTGAAAAAAATAAAACAGCCGAATACTTACAGAGTACATGTATTCATCATGGCTAGATGAGAAGACGACATTATGAAGCCCACAATTTTCAGTGTAGACTCCTAACTTTGTGCTGTAAACTGGGTGATCGTAATCTGGATTTTCCTTGAAATACTGTGGTAAAAATGTATTAACAATTAATAGTTGTGTATGAAGAGACATGTTAATTAGAAATGTATTTCGTAAAATTTACCTTGTGGTGCACTATCGACTCGTCAAATGCACATCCTAAAGGAAATGTGTCACCTACATAAATAATTAACGGATTTTACATACATAAATATAAACCATAACTAAAATAAAATTTATAAATTACCAAAAAAATCACAGTAAATTAAAATTCTGCATTTTTCTTTTTTTGTCGTGAAATTACCAACAACACTCCACTGTGGATGCTCCCCAAATGCAGGGTGCAACAAAACTTTTCCCAAGTCTGCAACATAATCAAAAGATTAAAATTAACAGCTGGAAATAGTAATTTGTATAATTTCACATTAGGGTTAGTCGATTTTTTTTTACCATGAATGAGAGCAGTAAGATGGAGCCAATCCTGATCAGGATAATCCCTCCTGATTGCTTCAGCAGATTGAAGGAGATGTTCGATTTGCGGCTCATCGAGGTCAGGGTCACTTTCGTCCACAAATTCGTTCAGTAATTCAATGCATTCCCATACGCTCATCTCTGCCCTGTCAAATTTCAAGTACTCTTCTTTTTTCTTTTTTGCCTGCATTAGTTAATTCATTTCCCAAAATAGCAACATTTTTGTAATATTTATTAGAGAGAATTCAATGTCCAAACTTGTGATTGAGATGAGATTAAATTATTTACGAATTCATAAGTTTGGTAAATGTGATTTTTCCTGTAGAAATCCTCCACAATTGCATTCCTGGCGCCCTCTTTGTCATAGTCCCTACAACAAACATCATGTATAAATGTTCAAATTAACATTTCAAACAGATAATTTATACATAAGAAGATGAATTCATCGTACGAAAATTCGATAAATTAAGATATTAATTAGCATGAAAATCAAATTTAAGTACCGGAAGTTACGGCCGAAAGCATTGTTCTCAGGGATAGCAAACTCTCCATCAAGCTTAAATTCACCAACTGATTCTTTGTGGGCATACACATTTTCAACAGCAGCCTCTGTGAAAAATATCAAATCAACAATGCGAATAAACGATTGCTAACTAAGAAAAAATAAATGTGTGAGTTCTAATTAGAGCAAGAAATTGACTATTGGGCTAGATTAGCGATGTTACCGAAGACGAAGACAGTCATTTTGGGAGAAAATTAGATTATTTTTATTTTATTTTTTGAAAGTAAAAGATAAATGCTCAATCCTATATATAGGCTTGAAGTGTGACATTTTTTTCCTGGTCAAGGACCTGTGACATGTAGGGGCATCCATATTTATTTTGCCACAAATCTAGTTACATGTTACTTCTGACTTGGTGATAGTCTAACTTCCTCTTATCATGCTACTAGTTCTATATTCCTTTTCTCCTTATCGCTTATCACATTGTTGTGTCATTATAGTTAAGCGAGTACCTTACTTGTTCATTAACAAAGTGTTTATTACTATTAGATCATCATTTAAATTTTGACTAATTAATTTTAAACATAGCCAATGGTCATGATGATCTCGTAAATATGGAACAAGTGAGGGGCAAGATGGTATATTTAATTGAATATTAAATGAGATAAACCTGAGTTTGTCGTTTTCTTTTTATGAACAAACTGAATTTGTCGATACTAAAAGAAAAAGAATAGAAAGTTTAATGTGAGTAGGTGTTGACGAGCGTCAGCAATTTGTTTCCAATGAAATAAATGTGACCAAGATTTTCTTCCTCTCGAGAGTCGGACTGAACTTTATTCTTAAAAGAGAAAAAAGAGAGTTGGACGCGTCGGTGGTAGAAGATGACGGCTGGTTACGTTATCACCGCTGGTTCTATCCTGGTTACGCCTGGCACCGACCACCTGCCACTAGTTGCTAAATTACAAAATTTTCATGCAATTTGCCATACCTATACTTAAAACCATTCTTTTCAATTCTAAGATAGAGATAGAAAGACGAAGATGAAGAAATTTCTATATAAAATTTGAGATAAGTAAATTTAATTGTAGTCTTTCTATTTAAGTTTTTGGTATAAGCTTATATATTATTGAGATTAAGGATCGAAAGAGATAGTTTTGTGGAATAAAATCTCAATTTTTCTATCAATTTAATGAGATGAACAATTACAAGACAATATTGTACATATTTATACTATAAGTTGTATGATGGATGATTAAATTAAATACATTAAGTATTAAGAAATCTAGTCTATTTTTGCTCAATATTTTGTGATTGTTGTCTCAACCATATTTGGAGTGGTGGAGTGGCTGAGAGTGGTTGAAGTGATGTCATTTGTATTCCTGTACATTAAAACCTTGTGAAAGAAGGAGTAGGTTTTGGCTTGAAGCAGAAGCAAATGGGCCGAGAGAGTTGGCGAGGCCTAATTGGCCCGAGAAGGCAGCGAAGCCCATCCAATCTGAGGAGAAACGAGAAACGTTTTTCTTCTTTCTTTCCTCTAACGGTCGATCCCGAATTCAAACCAAGAACCCTAATTGTTCATCTCCTCCTCAATGCACCCAATTTCAACAACCCCCACAAGCGGGATTTGTCTAAATTCGAAAAGTCTGAGCTTGGAAAGAAACAGACGAAATATGGGTGCTCGTTGTGATTTGATGAACAAGTCAGCAATTTGCAGAGAAGATGGGATCGGAAGCAATTGAATCAGACCTGCTTTCACCTGATTTCTTATAATGTGACAATCAATTTCAATGTGTTTTGTCCGTTCATGGAAAACAACATTGCGAGCTATGTGAATGGCGGATTGATTGTCACAATATAAGAGAGCAGGTTGAGAGTGATGTATCTGGAAATCTTGAAGAAGATAACGAATCGACTGAAGCTCACAGGCAACCATGGCGAGAGCGCTATACTCTGCCTCGACAGAAGAACGTGAAATGGTAGATTGCTTCTTGAATTTTCAGGAAACAACAGAGTCACCGAGAGAGATACAAAATCCTGTGACCGATTTCCTTGTGAAAAGGACACTTAGCCCAATCTGCATCAGAGTAAGATTTGAGCTCCAAGTTGTTATCAGATGAAAAGAACAAACCTTGCCCTAGGAAGATTTCAGGTATCTTAAAACTCTACATGCAGCTTTCAAGTGTTCTTCTGTTGGATCACACGAAAATTGTGACAAGTGTTGTGTGCTTTGTGATATGTCAGGTCGTGTGTGAGTGAGGTAAAGCAGCTTTTCGATCAGTGTTCTGTAGATGGAGGGATCAATCAGCTTTGGGGACTTATCAGAGAATTCTACAGAATACAACATAGGAGTGGATGAAGGCTTGCAACCAAGAAAATCAGATTCAGAGAGAGAAGTTCGAAGGTATACTTCCTTTGGCACATATGAATTCCCTTATGTGATCTTGCAATTTCAAAACCTAGAAAGTATTTGAGATTTTCTAGATCCTTGATACTGAACTTATCATGTAAGAAGGATTTGGTTGTTGTGATTTGGTTGAAATCATTTCTTGCAATGATCAAATCATCAACATAGACTAGAATGGCTGTAAAAGACTCATTTTCATGCTTGATGAATAATGAATGATCAGAATTTGATTGAGAATATCTAAACTGTGTCAATGCTTCGGTTAGTTTGAAATTCCATTGCCTACTTACTTGTTTGAGCCCATAGAGTTTAGTCATTCTGCAAATCTTTTTAAGGGGAATGTCTGTACTTGGAGGAGCTTTTATGTATACTTCTTCATCTAGATCACCATTTAAGAAAGCATTATTGATGTCTAGTTAAGTAGTATGCCATTTTTTAGAGGCTGCAATAGCAAGTAGGATCCTGATTGTGGTGAACTTTGCAACTGGAGAGAAAGTTTCTTAGTAGTCTATCCCTTCGTTCTGAGTGTAACCTTTGGCAACAAGCCTGACTTTATATCTTTCAATGGAGCCATTTGACTTATACTTCAGTTTAAATACTCATTTGCAACCAATAGCTCTTTTTCCTTTAGGCATGTTAGATATAACCAAAGTTTGATTATTTGAGAGGGCTTTCAATTCTGTCTCTATAGCTGTTTGCCATTTCTCATTTTTCATAGCTTGCTTAAAACTGTTTGGTTCCTTTTGACAACAAATCTTTAAAGTAAAAGCAAGATGTTTTTGAGAAAACTTTGAAAAATGATTTTGAATTGAATGTGGAATACCTGGTATTGGAATGTTGATTGAGTCTTTAAGGAAAGTGTCATGGTCCTGCTGAGATAAGACTTGGACTAGATGATAGTGGTAATCTTTTAAAGGCTTAGGTGTGAATCTAGTTCTAGAAGATTTTCTAATTTCTGATTCTATCACTTGTGCAGGTTCTGTATCAGTTTCCTGAAAATCAGACATTT
Organism: Rutidosis leptorrhynchoides; assembly: GCF_046630445.1. NCBI lineage: Eukaryota > Viridiplantae > Streptophyta > Magnoliopsida > Asterales > Asteraceae > Rutidosis > Rutidosis leptorrhynchoides. The sequence continues at coordinate 69,458 of NW_027266535.1, read as the reverse complement.
CTTCAATAGAATGTTCATGATCACTATCTACATGCTCAAGATCATTTTCATACATGGAATGATATGATGCAGACTCTTCGTCCAAAAGAGGTACATTCTTCCCTCTTGAAGGAATCATATAACAAAGACTATCTAGATCTACTTGTGGTCCATTTTAGGAAAAAATATGCTCATAGAAAACTATATGATAACCTACTTGAATGTTGTGACTGTTTAGATGTAGGATCTTGTAGCCTTTTGTTCCATGTTGATATCCATTGAAAGCATGAGTTGTGTTGGCCATGTTGTTAGTAGAGACTTGAGACTGAGAGTTTGATTGAGCCTACCTTTTGAGAGATTCATACTCATCTTGTGAGATGGTCATGGTTGTTGTCTTATTGCAGCAGACAAGTTTGTAGAAGCATTTCTTGTGAATTTGAAGTCAGGTGGAAAACCTACAATTATGTAGCATTCAGATTCAATATGACCTTTTTTGGCACAATGGTTGCAGATAAGTTTTGCTTTAGGATTCTTCTTGTTGTTCTGATTCTGCTTTGTCCCTTTTGCAGAGGAGAAAGCTACAATAGATGGTTCATCTGCATCTTGTAATAAGATATTCAACCTTTCATATTGAGAAACTGTTGCATACACCTTTTGAAGAGAGAGAATGAGATCAAAAATCATTATGGTTGATCTGGTGTGAGCATAGATAGGGTTCAAACCTTTCAAGAACATGATGATTTTGTCATTCTCATAATATTCTGTTATAACCTTCAATGCCTTGTATTCATATTTTATAGCACATTCACATTCTGGAATTGGCCTTAAATCATCAAATTCATCCCACAGAGTCCTCATTTTGGTGCAGTAATCAGAAATGTCTAGGTCATCTTGTTTGAGAGTGAAAATTTCTTCCTAGACATCAAAGATTCTGAAGAAATCTATCTTGAAAAATATTCCTTGTAGATCTTTCCACATTGCTCGAGCAATTTTGGATCTGGAGATAGAGGGTTTGATTGATGGTGAAACTGAGTTCATGATCCAACAAGAAACTGTTATGTTGCATTTGTCCAAGTTAGAGAAATTTACATCATCTTCTTATGGTTGTGTGATTCTGCATTAACAAAATTGAACTTCGCTTTTGATCTCAGGGCCATTGTCATAGCTCTCGGCCATGAATGATAGTTGTTGTTATTGAGCAGAGGTAAAACTAGTGTCTGTGTGGGGTTTTCACTAGAGTGAAGATAAAAATCAAATGTATGCAAGAGAGGTGCATCAAGAGAAGTGATTGAAGATATTTTGAAAAGATTTTCCTAAAAAAAATGCAAAGGTGAGTGTTTGGTTGATTTTGGAGGTTATTTTGAGTTGAGTTAAATTTAAAATTGAGATTTCTTACGGGCTCTGATACCATATTGAGATTAAGGATCGAAAGAGATAGTTTTGTGAGATAGAATCTCAATTTTTCTATTAACTCAAAATGACGAACAGTTACAAGACAATGTGGTACATATTTATACTACAAGTTTTATGATGGATGATTAACTAAATACATCAAGTACTAAAAAATCTAGTCTATCTTTGTTCAATATCTTGTGATTGTTGTCTCAGTCATACTCAGTCATGTTTGGAGTGGTAGAGTGGTTGAGAGTGGTTGAGAGTGATGCAATTTGGATTCATGTACAGTAAAATCTTGTGAAAGAAGGAGGAGTTGGCTTTGGCTTGAAGTAGAAGCAATTGATAGAACCAAATGGACCGAGAGAGTTGGCGAGGCCCAGTTGATCCGAGAGGGTAGCAAAGTCCATCCAATCTGAGGAGAAACGAGAAGTGCCTTTCTTCTTTCTTTCCTCTAACGGTCGATCCCCAATTCAAATTAAAAACTCTAATCGTTCATCTCCTCCTCAATGCAGCAAATTTCAACATATATAATTTTGAGATTTTTTATATAGAGTATTAAAAAAAGTTATGGGCTTTAACTTAAGTTTTAAATGAAATTTTAATTATAAAGACATGAGTTTTAAATAAAATTTTAATTTATTTAAGGTCTTATTCACTATACATATTTCGTAAAAAAATAAAAATAGAATTGGGGCTCTAGACAGTCGCATGGTTTGTCTAGTACTCCAGCCGGTTCTTGATATAATAAATCAACGTAATATATATAATTTAGAACTTGAAATGTCCAATGTTTATGACTTTTTTTTAGTTTAAAACTATTGTGTGCGTCACGACATTAACTTATATGTACTGTCTTGCAAACTGCAACGCAACTTGAACTAGCAAACATTATTCATTCCTAAGAAATGTACATGTCTACTTTATCTTCTTTGTTTTCTCAAATACACATTTACTTGACAACTTTAGAAAAAACAAATTATTCTTTCCATCGATGCTATTCTTTAGTCATATTATAGTTTCATCAGATTTAGAAACAAACGCCATCTAATAGGGATGATTAAGAACATCGTATGACCTGTTTGGACCGATTATCAATATAAACAATTTTTACTTTATAGTGGAGTAGTGTGGCTCAATAACATGATTATTTGTTTGTTTTAATCCATTCACATAATCACTTTAATCGGCCTGTTGATTCAAAGTTCGGATTGATCAGGTCATGAATTCAGAACGAACAGATTTTCGGGTTGAAAAATACATATAGAACTAGTGATTGGTTTGGGTCCGATAAAAAATTAGTCAGGTATATTACTAAGAAATCATACGTTCGTCGACAATGAGATATGATAAAAATGACTGTAGTAGTAAAATATATTAGGTATCATCCCTTAACTTAACTATTGATTAAGAACCGAATCTTACGTACTTTTCGAGTTTCTAAAAAAATAAGGTATCATACTATATATATCAACAGTCAGCTCTTGAACTTGGAAGTGTTCTTGCGTAAGCTTTCGATTTCTTGTATTACTTTGCCCACATAACCTCATATATTAAATGTTTAATTTGGACTTTAAAAGAATGCTAATATTGTATGTGTAATTCATGTATTCATGACATTCTATTTATTTCGATGATCTACAATTGGTTATATTCAAATTACTACAAATAGATAATAATTTACGTACTATGATTTGCGACATATGGTTTTGTCATTTTCATTCAAACTACAGATTTTGGTTAAGGAATATTTACAAAGCTTTTTCAATTGCGCTATAGACAAAAAAGGAAAAAAGCTAATTGCAATAGAAATAAGTACTACAGTAATTCTTTTCTAATCATATCTAAATAGGTTTAAGACCACAGAGAAACAAAACTAATTGCCCTAAACCGAATCTCTCGAAACATGATGAAATAAAAAGTTGTTCTTATATACAAATGGCCAAATTTTACCAAAACCTGAAAGAAACGACATTTCATTTTCAAACTTGTAATTCACCAAACAATTTGGCGCGTAAATAAAGCAATTACGTGTCGGAAAAATTAAACAACAGTCAGGGGACTAAAATACTAATCAATACTTACAAAATATCTGCGCTGGCATCCTCCTCAGGAAAACAACTTGCATCTATACCCTACAGGCTGCTTTGGTTGACAATTTTGGGGACCGAATTATGATTCGTGAAGTCAAAATCGACTAATATAAATGGGGGGTGTTTTTCCCGAAATCTACGTTCGTGGGATTCGCTGACTTGCAAAAAATTGAAGGAAGTTACACTATTGTCCTCACTTATTTTTAATAAAGACAACAAATACCCTCCGTCTCAATTAATTCGTTTCATATCATTAAATAGAATTTCAAAACATTAACTCTTTTTCATCTTCGAACAACCATTGTTTCAAAATTTATACTACTTCACTCTTAACCTAGAAAATCTCTTCACCTTCTTCTCCATTTTTTTACGTTTTCGGTTAAGTTTCGTACCGAAATGAACTGTTCTCGTCTCAAAATCCATTTACTCTTCTCGATCTGCACTCAAACTATCCGATTGGCGGTCTCCTTCCAGCACGACGATCACAGTATTTTCGGCTTCTTATTGGTAAAGTGATTGTTGAACTTAATGGAATATGTTCTGTATGACTTGGTTTCTTAATGATCTGTATTTTTTCATACGCCTGATTGTTTTTCAATTTGATATGCTGATTAAACTGTTGCTTGAACCATCGACATGCAACAACATTTGACCAATCATTGGTATAACCTAAATGCTATGGAGTCTTAATCGTTCATGGTTTGTGATTGTAGCTGTGTGTTCTACTTCCAAGTGATTGATTTCCCACTTTTTGCAGTTTGAAGAAGATAGTGAAGTAAGTTCTTTAATTTATGCTTTTTACCTTCTTGTTGACATAAAAAATTATTGGATTGAAAGAGATGCTTTTTATTGTAGGACTATAGGTGATTTTGATATATTGAAAATCACATTTCATCATGTCAGCCATTTCAAATGGAATGGTAGAGGGAAAATTGTGGCTTTTGAAAATTCGATTAAATACTCAGTTCTTATATGAAGTATCATGTTAGTAGTGAGATGCTGAAAGAAGAAGTTATGAAGATTGGTAAGTACAAGTGTTAGGAAATTGTCTTACAGATTAGGTGCAGATGCATTTGTGGGATATTTAGAAGATGATAAAGATGCTGCTGAAATGCTTGGTGATATAGAGATAGGGAATCATTCAAAGGTCATCATTTTAGCAATTGAGTGTGTGTCTGAGGATTCACCGCCAACAAATGAAGCAATGGCAACAGAACCTAGAAGAAGAAGGAGCCTCAGGCTTCAGTCACAAGAATCAAGTCGGTCTCAGGGCATCAATTGAAGGTGTAACAATTGGAGAAGAATTGGATATTGCTGGAAATAATGACAGTCAAAAGAAGAAGGAGCATGTTGACGAGGAAGTTGTTGCAAAGAATGTGATTCAGAAGAAGAAGAATGTTAAAAAAAAGTTGTTAAAAAAAATTATAAGCAGAAGGAAAAGATGGTTGATGATGATCCTGTTGTTGAAGCCAGTGATAAGTAGGAGAAGAAAGATCCTATAGTTGGTGATCCTGTTGTTGATTTTGTTGTTGGTGATCATGTGGTGGAACCTAGTGATGATTCAATGAAGAAGGATCATGTTAAAGCTGTTAATGTTGTTAAAGATAGTGTCAAGCAGAAGAAGAAAGAGCCTGTTGATGATCCAATGTATGAACAGAAGAAGGAGAACATACTGGAAGCTGATCCAATTGACATTGAATCAATTCCCAAGAAGAGGAAGATGTTAAGTGAGACAGTGATTAAGTTGGAGGGAATTGATAAAATGAAGAAGAAAACTGAAGTGAGGCAGTTCAGCAACAACATGAAAGTCTGTTTCACCGAACAAAACAAAACTTTGAAGACCCTGAATTCTATTCTAGGGGATCATTTGAGTTTTGACGAGAAGAGACTGAAACGTAAAACAGACATAACGGTAACTTGCTTGCATTTCCATTGGTCATTCCAATTTACAATCTAGCCAATGTTGGTTTAATTGCCTTGTGCCTGTTGTATTTTTGTAGGCTAAATTGGTCAAAATGGATAGCTTCAAGAGGTTGGGTCAATAGGTGCCTGCATTGGACCTAATCATGGCAGATAAAGATGGTGTTGATATGTTCTAGTCCGTTGAACTAGAGAAAAGAGAAGCATATGTATAATTTCTGGTTGATCGTAAAACAAGATGGTGGTTGTGAAATCTGTTTGTTAGATGGATGTGTAAAACTGTTTTAAGAATTTCGTAATGTGTTTGTATTATCTAGACAAACAATATGTAGTTTCTGAATCTTTGTTCTCAATCAATAATGTTTGTTTTCCTTAAAATTCGATACATTGTTAAAATTTGTTGTTGAGAAGCGAGTTTGTCTCGTTTTCTGATATCAGGGGTAGTTTTGGTCATTTGTGCTCGAACCTTATGCCCGTAACATACATTCCAAAGGTTCTATAGGATTTGACTCGTTAATCATTCCCTTCAAATAATTCCGTCCAAAGGCTCAGTGGGTTTACGGAAACCCACGCTCAAATCCTAGTCCGGTCTAATCCTACTCCCATTCTGAAATCCATGAAATCAGTCTGCCCATCCAAAGCAGCACTACCAATATACTAGTGGTATTGTATATTTGTTACTAATAGAAACTAAAACGTTTGAATCCTAGTCCGATCTAATTCTACTCCCGTCCCGAAACCCATGAAATCAGTCTGTCCATCCAAAATAGTCCTACTAGTATACTAGTGGTATAATATTTTTATTACTAACAGAAACTAAAACGTTTGACGTTACAATCAATAAAAAAATATTTTTGTTGATAGAAAAAAACTTACATGCTATTTCATAAATACCGTTCATGTTGTTTAGTGTTAAATGATTAAAATATCATTTTTTGTCATTTTCTCTCTCCATCTCATCGATTGGCTTCTTCTCCATTTTTCTCTCACACACATTTACTGTCAAGACTCAAAGAATCAAATGAAGTCCACATAAAATACAAATCGCACAAAATAATAAATTGATATTACAATTGTAAAATAAAAATAATTAGAATTTTTGGATTTACAAGAAATTTTCAATTGTAATACGAAAATGTTGAAATCTAAAATATTTTTTTCAGTGAAAAAAAATAAAAAAATGAAGTTTTGAATGGATAAAAACGATGTAAGATAATTCATAATTGAAAGAGATAGGAGATGCGAGTCAATTTCCTTATACGGTAGTGTCGTGGAAGTTATGAAGGATTGAGGAGGAGTGAAAGGAGGAGAGATGGGATAATATAGTATAGATAATTTAAAAGTTTAGTCGAGTATTTTGGTTTTCACATCAGATATAATATATATGTTAAATTTTGATTGGATCAACAACATGAACATTATTTATGAAACAATAGGTAAGTTTTTCCCTTTATTGATTCTAATGACGTGGCAAAATCTACACCGTTTGTACATTGGACGGCTAAGAAGGAATTCATTCGCGTGATCGCATATCAACCATTTGATTTTTAATTTAAACGGCGGAAACTAGAAGTCAGCGCTTGTTAATTGTGACTAGGTGCTGAGTCAGGTAACCCGATTTTTAGCTGGGATTAGTGTATCCACGTAAAGCTGAGTCATGTACGCAACAGCTTGTTATTGGATTGAAGTGCTAACTCCAAACGCGCTTAATTGAGCGTGCCTCCACGTCACTAGCCTAATTTGATTTCAACTATAATAACGTGATATATATTAAGAAAATTTCGTTAATATAAAAGAAAATTCCCAATTTATTTACTAATTTTTGAATTTGATAAGAATTACACCGTGGCTTTAGATATTTGGTTCTTTGAATTCGTTATCATTTTGGATAAAGAAAAATCCTGAAAAGGCAGTAATTAAAACAGGATTAGTACATTTTATCCGAAATAAAACAAAATCAGGGTTAGTACAGCTGTAAGTTGATTACACGCGACAGAAGGAGCGTGGGTTTCGCTGATGTTTGCGGATAATGAAAACATAGATTTTTCAGTTAAGGACTCGGATTCTTACAAACGAGGACACAAGATCTTCCAAATATCAAGGAAGGACTTCTTATGTCATGACTATAAATACCATATGCCTAAAGTCACATTCTCACAAACCCCATTGTTTTTTGTCCCCTTGCTTCCACAATTCCGTGCGTTTATTTCTATTTTTACCCCTCTTCTTTTCCGTTTCTTCCACATACATCCCCCTATTCTATTCAGTTTCTTTTTCTAGTCGGGGAAGATGACTATTCTCATCGCACAACCCGAATACGGTACTATACGATGTCTACACATGAATAATCAATGGTTTTTCTTTGTTACAAATTTATCTAATCGAATTTAATGTTATTAGGATCACAAGTGGAAGACAAGCAATCGGTCGAGGAGACTAATGAATTGGTGTTAGACGGCGGCTTCATCGTACCACATGCCACATCCAAGTCAGAGCCAGAATTGGATTCCGACAATGCGTTCATTGCTCCGGAGATGAACGCATTTGGCAAGGCATTCAGGTTGATATACATATATATATATATATATATTCATCAAGAAATTTCATATGATGTTAATATCAACGATTTTATCTTATACTAGTATTAATGAAATTTCTTCGTGTAGGGATTACAATGCTGAGAGTGCAAGGCAAAAGGGTGTGGAGGAATTCTATCGCAACCAACACATCAACCAGACTTATGATTTTGTAAGCAAGACGAATTTAAACTATTTATTTATACCCTATATGTCGTCTACATATTCAGTTTAATACTAATAATAACAATTCTTTTGTGCATAAATTAATTAAATTTAGGTTAAGAAGATGAGAGAAGAGTATGGGAAATTGAACAGAGTTGAGATGAGCATATGGGAATGTTGTGAGCTTTTGAATGAAGTTGTTGACGAAAGTGACCCTGATTTGGATGAGCCTCAGATTCAGCATTTGTTGCAATCTGCTGAAGCCATTCGAAAAGACTATCCTGATGAGGATTGGCTTCATTTGACCGCTCTTATTCATGGTATATACTAATCGTTATTCTTCTTAATTTCGGATTTTCTTTTCTTTTAGTCGATCACTTTTAATTAATTAGTCTTTCCTTTTGGAATTAAACTACTTGAACATAAATATCTAGTAGACGTATCGTCACAATATTTGACTTTATTCAAAGAACGTGTTCCAGTCGAGTTCCAGCTAATTTAATCTTGTAGTTGAACTTGACTATATACGGATAAGATAAAAACCTAATTAATCAAAGAAAAGGATCTGACGGCCTTATCGGGTTGGTTATGGACCAAATTCAATCGGTCTGATTAGTTTCATTTTTGGAATTATATTATTTTAATTAATTATTAAAACGATTGAATTAATTTATTTGTAGATCTTGGAAAAGTTCTGCTTCTTCCTAGCTTTGGAGAGCTTCCTCAATGGGCAGTCGTCGGTGACACATTCCCTCTTGGCTGTGCATTTGACGAAGCCAATGTTCATCACAAGGTCATAATTAATTAGCTTAATTAGGCCATTTTAATTTAATCTTAATTACACTGTCGATTCGCCACATAATTTCCAGACAATTTATAAATATCCGTAACAAACCGAGACTGATGTTTTTGTAATGTAATGTAATATTGCAGTATTTTAAGGAGAATCTCGATTTCAATAATCCTGCCCACAATACTAAAAACGGAATCTACAAGGAAGGTTGTGGGCTTGACAATGTCGTCATTTCATGGGGCCACGACGATTACATGTACTTGGTACGTTTTATATTACTTTGATATTGTATAATTTCCTTTCTTAGTTTGTTGAGACTTGAGATCGATCGATTTCATATCTCTAAGTGGACCATATAGTTAATCTTAAAGCAATTACACTAACTATAAAATTTTACTTTGTTTAGGTGGCAAAGGAGAATGGAACCACTCTTCCACCTGCTGGATTGTTCGTCATCCGATACCATTCATTTTATCGTAAGCTTTGATTAATTAATAGTAATATTTAATAACCTTATTTTCTCTAATTAATGAATATGAACGATATTTAATATTAGTATATGAGACTAATTAACGTAAATCCAAATAATTTTTGAAGCTTTGCACACTGGAGGAGCATACAAACACCTGATGAATGAAGAGGATAAGGAGAATCTCAAATGGCTCCATATCTTCAAGTAATTACTTCACCTTTTATTTAATTTAATTAATTAGTAAAAGCTAATTCGTAACTCGTAAAATCTAATTGTTGATTTCTTTTTAAATTCTCTGTAGCAAGTACGATCTTTACAGCAAGAGCAAAACTTTGGTTGATGTGGAGAAAGTGAAGCCTTACTACATTTCTCTCATTAATAAGGTAATTATTAAGACCTTTGGTTTTAAATTAATCTTCCCGATATTCATTTTATTGATATTTGTTTTTCTTTCTCTAGTATTTCCCGTCAAAGCTGAGATGGTGAAATCTTGGAGTTATAACCATTATATAGAGGAGGAAGAGCACATCACAGAGCTAGGCCATCTGGAGAAATGCCTAGAATTTTCAATTCAAGTTATTTTATTACACAGGAAAAAAAATGTCGCATCTGATGTATTTTACTTTGTATTTCCTTCAAAAAAAAATTTTCTTAACATCATTTTTATGTTAATAAATAATTTTTTTATTATATAAATATTTTTATAATATCAAATTTCTTTATAAATATCGTATTTCCCCTCCAAAATCCAAACACAGAAACTTTTAATCGTATTTTTACGATCAAATTTCAACACCTACTTACAATTTGTAAAATATGAATAACAATAAATAGATGAATAATTTCTATATGTTCGTTTATTTGCCTTCTTACAAATTATAAAATATGAATATAAATAAATAAAAAATATGAAAAATCTCAATTCTCAAATATATATATTGACTATATACATACATTATTCAAAATAAAAATATACCACTAGATAGATAGATAGAGTAAGTAAAAAGATACAAAATCAATGAAAGGAAACAAATTTCTTAATAGAAATCAACACATACTCTATAACCTACAATTGGACTTATAAAGTATCTCAAAATTTCAATAAAGGTGAATGTTCGTACTATGCAAACCTCCCTACCCATCTTAAGGCATGCAAAAAAAAAACAATATTTGTTACCTCTTGAAGATTGTTGATAGTGATACCAACTTACTCCAGTATTTCGATTTTAGAATGCAATTTTTGGAGCCCACAAAGTTGGATGTATATGTCTTGAGGCCAGTGCCTTAATATTTTTATTCTGATGTATAATTAATCACCTATCTTTTTAAGGGTTTAAACTGGTTGAATCTGCGTGATAGAGGAGTCAAAATTGTCGACCACGTGTTAATGACCTCTGGTATATGCAACCCACTACGGTATAGTAGGCCTCATTCATCGACTTCTTGGAGGTTGATAACAAACGGACCATCGTAGAAGACTGTGATTGAACCTTGAAACCCGTTGTTGAAATTAGCACCTACTTGAGGCTCTAGAGGGCTTCATCCCCAAAATTCATACCAAATGCGCACAAAATACCTTTTGATATCCTTTGTTGGAGATGATTAGACATTACATTCCTAGAGCGGAAGTGAGCCCACATCATTACTTGGTCCACGAATGTTAACCCACAAACAAAACAATAATGGACATTCTAGCCCAGATTTTGTTCATAAAAGGCCAGAGCCTTATCAGCTATGGACGCAACCTCCTCCGAGAAACGTGATATCAAAGACTCACAGTCTATTGTCATCAATCCATCTTTCTGATGAGATGAGAGCCCGTCCCAAATGTCGACGATTCCTTCGTCAATATCGCCCTCTAACACATGATTAGCTGAGCACAAGGCAACTCTTTTTCTGTCCTCCTTGATTCTGTTCTTCAGAGACTGGAGGAGGCTATGCTTCAACTGAATTCTCTGCATCTTGAATAGAGATTGAAAGTTATACTGATTGTAAGGACAGGTTAAACAACAGGTGTGCTAACAGGAGCACGTTAGCACAGTAAGATAAAACACAGTGTGGAAATTAAAGCAACACACGATATGTTTACGCAGTTCGGTTTCCCTACATCTGCGGGGCCTAGCCCAGAGGTAAAACGGTATTCCACTATCTTTGTAATAATAAGACAGTACACGGGTTACAACTCTCTCGTCTATAACCTACTTCTTATTTTACTAAGTGTATTCCTCGCTCAACCTCACACAGCCTAAACAGACACAGTCTAGGACTTACACGATGTGCCTTACCAAACGGGCAAGGACTTGCTGTAACCCTCTTTCAGATTACAGGTGTTGCAAACGCAATGCACTGTAAAAATAACTCTCTAAAGTTTGATGAGTGCTCTCGTTTAATCACAATGAAGAAGGTGAAAAGTCCTTAATCGGTTTGTCACTTCGTCTTGCTTTTATACTGCTGCAAACCTTGAAGAATCAAATCAGGATCTTCCTATTTAATTCGGCAATCACCTTCAAATCGAATCCCTGCTGAATAGGGATTGATACACAAGAGAATTCTTTCTGCCGGTTGACTTCCCTTTTGATAAGCAGTTTTCTTTTCCAACAAGGAAACTAAGTAATACTTCAAATCACATCGAATCACCATCAAAACATGATCGAATCAACCAGGATTCTCTAATAACTAGTTTCCCATTCTGGCTTGTTCTGGAGGATCGAATCATATATTCTGGAAGAGCTTGGATTTGACGAAAATAGCCAACCAAGTGAAACTATTGCAGACCTGTGTCAACACAATCTTCAAGCACGGGTTAGTAGCACAGGCAGTTTGCACCAACAATCTCCCCCTTTGACATTTTTGGCAAAAACCTCCAAGATCCTTCGTACAGTATTCACATGCCTAATTCCCCCTGTGAGTAGGCATGCACAGCGGAAACACAAAGAGACGAAAGTAACAAGTCTCTGGAAACTCATAAGAATGCAAAAAGAGTCAACCTGTGTAAACACACCGAAGCAACACAGTGAGTAACGTGTGCAGACATACCCAAGTGACACAGTATTGACTTGCACGTCTTTTTGCCTGCCCATTCGCGAATGATGTTGGCACATATATCTCCCCCTTTTCTGTCAAGAAATCGCCAAAGTTATGCGAAGAAAACCAATCATCATAGAAATAAAGTCGGGCAAATGTTATTACAGACAAAAATATTCAAAAAGTCTGTCAAATAAAGTGAACAAAGTTCATAGCACTCTAGAAACTCCCCCTGTGTTCTAGCCTCGAGCCACTCGGGCATCCAACCCCTGACGCTGCTTCCTCAGCTGAATTTCTTCCCGTCTCAGAAAATCAATCATGGCCTGTGCAATGGCCAATGCATCGGGAGAAAGGGGTTCTTCTTCCATTGGAGCTTCCGGTTCTTCTGCGTCGTCTTCATTGAGATCAACAACCCTGGCACCCTGTGTGAGTCGAGCAGACAACCTGAAGCTGTCTGGTCTGGTGAACTCTTCATCCTCTACGACACCGAGACCTTGTTTGACCAGCAGTGAGAAGATAGTGGCAGGGAAGACATAATTTCCAAACTTCTTCGTTTGGCCAGCAAAGAAAACTATCCTCTCATATGCGAGTGCTCCAAGATCAAAAGCCACCCGGGTGCCCACCTTAAATAACAACAGCCCCAGTTTCTGGCTGACGGTGGTGGTGTGCTTGCATGGCATCCAGTTTGACTTGGCCAGTTTGTGCAGAGCAGAATAAAATGCAGTCAAGTCAGAAGGCTTCAGAACAGAGTTACCTGCACTCCAGGTGTGCTTACGGCCCCCTGTGAGCTCAGCAGCAATGAGGTCATAGTTCTCAGGGCAGGGTTCTTCTGGATTCCAGCAGTGAAGTACATCTGCCAGCAGAGAGGGGGTGAAAGAGTACATCTTACCGCGGACGTATACCTTTTGGAAGTTGGGAGATTCAGGCTGGTCCACATCACTTGGCAAGTTGCAATAGAACTCTCGGACCACTTTTTCAGAATACTGTGGAGTCCGAGTGACTCACCCACAAATGTTCTTCCACAAGGAGTCTTCGCAAATTAAACTCTTCGACATGGTCAGGTGCGAGACGCCTCTCAGCAATAAATTTCTTGCTGCACACATAGGGCCAGTGATCACGGGCAACAGAGTTATCAAAAGCACTTACAGATTCTGGCTCGGCCTCTGGTGCTGGGGACTTTCTGGATTTCTTCTGCCTTTTCTTCTTCTACTTCTTCTCAGATTCCCTTTCACCTATGGCCACAGGAGCATCAGCAACTCCAGACTTAGTCATAGAGTTTTTCGTTTCACCAACCTCCTTGTGATGACAGGAAGCTCGACATGTTCAGGCACAGCAGCCACAGGGTCTTCAGCAGCAGAAGGAACAGTGGGGATCTCCCCTTCAGCATCTGCCTGACTATCAGGCTCCCCCTCAGTCGGAGCGACTTCTTCATCCACATTCTCTTCCTCACTGGGAGGGTCTTCAATGTCAACACCAGCCACTGTGGCAGCAAGAGGTGTTTGGACAACATCGTCAGAACAACCCTCTGCACTGACAAGTTTTTCAGCAACCGCTTCCGAGACAAGATCCTTTGTAGAGGCAGGATCAACACCAACAGGCACAGAATTGGCCATAACAGCAGGACTCCCAGACAAATTAAGACTATCCGATCGTTCGGATTCCTCTACCTCAGCAATCTCAATAATAACAGTCCTTCTATGAGGATAAGAGAGAGATTGACTTACTGGAAATAGCGGATGAACAATGAGGGCCATTTTTGGGTTTGTGACAACGACGACGTCTCCACTGTTGTCGTCGGAGTAGTAGATAGAGATGTCTTCTGTCGTCCATTCAGAGAGTGTCCTCCGTGGCGGCAAAGGAGGAGATGGAGAAGGTTCCGACGAAGAAATCACAATGGGCCGTGAAGATGATGACCGTGCTGTCGTCATTTGGGGTGTGATTCGTGATGAGCGACGGACGCCTTGACGGTTTCCTCCCCTTGTTCTTGCCATTGTTGTTGTCTGAAGAGAAGAGATAGGGTTTGGAGAGATTTTGAGCAGTTGAAACGATTTAATTTGAGCAGAGCACAATATGGAAATCTTCAGAAATCGTGCTTTATGCTTGAACTCTGTAACTTCCTAATTTGTGAAATACAAATTTGCGCGGAAGATCTTCTGCTACGCGACACACAAATCATGGGCTGATTTCAATGACAAGCCCAATTCACTTCAGACCACTCGCTGCACGAGATGGGTCACAAAAGCATTCGGCCCAGTTGTTGGTTTCACTCTGCTGATGAACTGTAGAACGGCCTGGCCCAGTTCTTTCTTTACTGCTCCAGATGGGCTTTTAAGACACTCAACCCAGCTTCTTCTTCTCATAGAGCAACTACACTCTATACATTTTTTTTATTTTTTTTTCGTTTTTGGTTTTAATATATGAAAACCGAAAATAAAAATAAGACGGTATTTACAAGGGTGAAGCACTTATCTCAATGGTCATGTCAAGGTGCAAAGTCCAAGAGCTCCTCTCAAGAACTCAAACCGATTTGCATCGAGACTTTTTGTGAAGATATCCGCCAGTTGCTTTTCCGTTGAGATATATTCCAGGCTCACTTTCTTTTCCTCGACAAGCTCTCTTATGAAGTGATGACGTACTTGGATGTGTTTCGTCTTGGAGTGTTGCACAGGGTTCTTTGAAATGCTCATTGCAATGGTGTTGTCACAGTAGATTGTTAACACACCTTGCTCCAACCCATATTCTTCCATCATTTGCTTCATCCAAAGTAATTGAGCACAACAGCTGCTGGCTGAGATATATTCTGCCTCAGCCGTGGATAAGGATACAGAGTTCTATTTTTTACTGAACCAAGACACTAGATTGCTTCCCAAATAGAAACAACCTCCTGATGTGCTTCTCCGATCGTCAACACACCCTGCCATATCAGAATCACTGTAACCAGCTAACTCTCCATTTGTGTCTTTTGAATACCAAAGTCCCAAACCGGTGGTTCCTGAGACATATCTCACGATTCTTTTCACTGCTTTGACATGTGACTGTTTGGGATTAGCTTGGTACCGTGCACACACTCCCACACTGTAACACAGATCAGGTCTGCTAGCACACAAGTATAACAGACTACCAATCATGCTTCTATACAGTGTTGGATCAGCATTTTCTCCTTCAGCATCCTTAGATAAATGCTCATTTGTACCCATTGACGTTCTCATGGGTTTCGAAGATTCTAACCCAAATTTCTTCACAAGATTCTTGACATATTTCTCTTGAGTAATAGAAGTACCTTCTTTGCTTTGCTTGATCTGAAAACCCAAGAAGTAGTTTAACTCTCCCACCGTGCTCATCTCGAATAAGCTTGCCATACTGAGCACGAATTGTTTTCTCTCCTTCTCACAGGTTGAACCAAAGATGATGTCATCTACATAGATTTGAGCTACAGTTAAATCTTTCTCAGTAGATTTCAAGAATAGTGTCTTGTCAACTCCTCCTCTTCGATAGCCTTGTTGGCACAGGTACACAGACAACCGTTCATACCATGCCCGTGGGGCCTGTTTGAGACTGTATAGAGCCTTGGTCAGTTTGTAAACATGATCTGGATAGGTAGGATCTGTAAAACCTTTTGGCTGCTCAACATAGACTTCTTCATTCAAATACCCGTTAAGAAAATGTAACGACTTGTTAAATCGAGCTTAGAATTTCGTGTAAATTTGGTCGACGTGTCGATGATTTATAATAAAATAATCATTCTGACGCATGTGATTTTATTTTCGACGATAGATGAACGATTGGATTCGATTTAGACGAACGATAATTATTAAACGATTCTAATGAAAACTTGTCGCTAAAGAAAGTATTTGATATATATAATTTTTCTTTAAGTACATTAAGATAAATGTTTATAAGGAACAACTTCAAATAGAATTTTAATTACAAGTCCTAATGTAATATACAAAATAATATTTCATACATACCAAACATTTCATGTCTTATATACCAAAAAGATTACAAAAAAAACAATAACAAGCCTACACTAATATCTATATTATTACACAGCCAGCCCAATAAGCCTGGGCAGCCCACTGATTTATCAAGTCAGCCGGCCAGGCAGCCAACAATTCAGCCTTGCAGCCCTAAAAAGTCCACCCAAAACAGCCAATACATAAATGGAAGTGCAGCCTTGACTTGCTCTGCACAAGACACAAAGCCAGGCAGCAAGCATTACTTGAGACACCTGTAAGACAATCAAAACAGCCAACAGTGACTCACTGCAAAGCAGGCTGCATGCCAGCCACATTTTAGTGAGCTGGCAGCCTCACAAAACTCAGCAAACCACATGCAAATCACCCTATACTATCCAGAATTTCCAACAGACATTTTTCAGACTCTAAACTGATTTCTACCCTCTCAATTACCCAGCAAACATCAGTCAACAGAAGCATACAAGTAGGCAGTCAGCCAAACACTTAAACTTAACACAGTTTAACAATTTCCAGCCGGCAGTCAAGCAAGAGGCATTGCAATTCATTTCATCTACACTAAACAGGTAATACATGCAATCAACCTCAATCCAATTCAACATGCAAGAGATATTTCTAACATAAAAATTATTATCCAAACAGGGCAACTTATCGCAGAAATCATCATTAAACCAGAATTTGCCGGACCGGCCATAGAACAACAATCCCACTAAATCTACTCCTCAAACATGCTCAACTCAGGACATAATCAATGCTAAGCTAAGCTTAACAGGTAATCCCAAACACAAATCCCTATTGTGAATCAATATGCCAAAGTTTTATCCCTATAAAACGGATACTAACACGGATACTAACACGGATACTAACAGGAAGAAACTAAATTACAGAGAAGAGTTGAGAACACTTAGCTTTACTCAGGGACCGAGTCAACTCAACTCGACCAGTCAACTCAGTGACTGGTCGAGCTGACTCAGCCGAATCCGGCCGAGTTTCACGTCGCCCCAGTGACAGAAAATCTTCCTCTCGACGCCGTCAACCCATCTTCAACCTGAATCAACCTCGCAAAACAGTCAAAAGAAGCAAGGTGAGAATCAAAGCCCAGAATAGTGTTAAATTAAAGTAAAACTTACGTTAAAATGCGTAGAATCCAACGTAGAACAACATATATAAGAATTAGCTAAAACCCCCAAATTTATCATAAGAACCCTAATTCGTAAAATTAAAATTAAACTTACCCCGTTGGAAATTAGACGGAATTGATAGAGGAATCATGATCCTTGTGTCGAGACGAGCATTTCTATATGTGGGTTGAGCCTCGACGTCGCCGGAATCGGCCGGACGACGTCGGGCAGTAAGGGAGAATCAAGAGAGACGCTCTGTCGCGAGCGTAAGGAAGAAGATGAGAAAATGAAATGAACCATTCGGTTCAATCAGTTTTTATACTTAGGTTAAACCGGTTCAAAACTGTTAAAAGACTATTTTATCCTTGTAATTTTGAAATATTTACAAACTTGCCAACACGTTTTCTTTCGGTCAGATGATAGTCAATGGTTAAATTGTCTTTTCAAAGAATTAAAATCGGTTCTTTCGGTTTAGTTCGGTTCGATTCGGTTTGGTTTATTCTGATTGAAACGGGTTGATTTTAAAATCACCGAACCTGTGATAATATACATATATACTCTTCACTGTTTTACAAATATACAAGTTTACCACCGCGTCTAAATAAAGTCAAAGGCCTTTCTGGTCATTTGACTAGTCCGAACCTAATTCTGTATATTAAAGTAATATATTTATTTTTCGAAGCAAATTAAATAATTTATACTTGTCCAAAAATTATGAAATTTTTACAGTAAGCCAAAAATATTATTTTTTACAATATATCAAAAATTTAGGAATTTTCGACGAAAGGAAAAAAATTTATATTAATTCTGAGTTAATTTAGTTGTAAAAAGAATGATTTTAAAATAACTAAGTGTCTCAAAAATTCTTTTGGATCATATTTTAACTTAGAAAATGGTTCTACAATATTAGAATATCATTTGTCGATAAGTAGGAGTGATTTATATTTTTAGGGATACTTATTCCATTGCATGTAACGTATAATAAACAATCAAGATTAAATAATCTCAAACCCATTTAATAAAATAAAGATGAGAACGAATATGACGAAACGACGAATAAGATTACTTTAAGTAAATCTCTTTTAAACGTTCGTATCTACGAGGCTAATTATAATATTTCGATAGGTGCGTAGATAGCGACATCGCGGTTTAGCGTAAAGACGCGACTCGAGGAACAGTTCACGGTGAGTGTACTTTCTTTTTAATTAAGTAAAGTATATTCATATTTTACGAGATATATATCTGTATATATATATATATATCTATGCCGTAAGTTGTTATTGAATGGACGTTTAAGATTTAATTAAAGGTTGCGGCATAGTTAGATGATATATTTTTAAAAAACTGAAGAGAATTATTCTTAAAGACCCCTATAATGTTTAGACATCTTTATGACGACGAGGTTTAAAGCAAGTTGATGCTTTATATATATATGCGAACCCAAAACTTTTTATTCGAGGTCGAGGGGGATTTGGTCGACTTTGTGGCGACCAATCCAAATTAGTACTTGGTCCTTATGCGACCCCATGTTTACGGTCTGATCAGAGGGTACGGTTCCATTAGTCTACCTAATGGGATTTATTATTACTTCCATGGTTACGGAAGTCGAGGTTATTGGGAGATTACGACAGGTCGCCCCTGTTGTGACTCCTAATGTTTTTCACTGAACGGGTTCGATAAAGGTTTTCGAGGAAAAATGGAAGTATACAGATATTTTTGATAAAGAATGTTTTTATGAATATATGGTTTTCCTAAGGATATTTTAAGAGAAGAATAAAACCTCACTAAGCGTAAGCTTACGTTTTCGGAAAATTTATTTTCTCTTCAGGTTGATCGATAGCGGCAGCGGTACCTAGGCGGGCTCTTTGGCGATAGGATTCTTTTCCGCCAGTTTTCCTAAGTATGAAGAAATCTTTAAATTTTATGTACTTACTTCCGCTAAATGTTAATTGAATATTTATGTTATCTGAAAAAGATATTATGTTTAAGAAAATATTACCTTATGCCTTAATTAAGTGAATAATCTAAAAAGTCAAAAGTCAAGTCAAAGTAAGAAAAGTCGGCACCGCTTCGCTCGAATCGAGGCGATCGAGGCGGGCCCCACAGAAAAGCACTCTTAACATCCATTTGATATAGTGTGATGTTTCCATATGCTGCCACATCAATCAATAGTCTAATAGATTCAAGTCGAGCGACAGGAGCAAAGGTTTCATCAAAATCTATACCTTCTACCTGTGTGTAGCCTTGAGCAACAAGTCTATCTTTGTTTCTTGTGATATTGCCCTGCTCGTCAGATTTATTCTTGAAAATCCATTTGGTGCCAATTATGTTGCCATCCTTTGGCCTAGGAACCAATTCCCATACCTTGTTTCGTTCAAATTGGTGAAGTTCATCCTGCATAGCAAGAATCCAGTGCTCATCATTCAGTGCCTCTTCAACCTTTTTGGGTTCAATTTTGGACGTATAGGCCACATAGTTCATCATGTCTCTGTAATTCTTCCTTGGTACTCCTCGAGTTGTTCTTTCTGAGATGTTTCCGATGATATTTTCAGCTGAGTGATTCTTCTGGATGCAAATTGAGGGGTAAGCATTTGAGTTAGTGACTGCAGTTATATTCTCCTGAGTGTTCCTGGTGTCTGTGCTCACAGGTGATGCCTCCACACTAGGTGTATTTTCATTCCTGTTAACACCTTCAGGTTCCAACGCTCCCACACTAGGTGTGTTATCGTTGGTCTGAAGTGGACAAGTTCCAGGTTCACAATCCTCATCATTTTCTGTGTTTACCTGCTTGTCATCAAACACAACATTGATTGATTCAGTGATAGTATTAGTTCTTTCAATGTAAATTCGATAAGCTCTACTATTAACTGAATAACCAATAAATACTCCCCTTTCACTTTTGGAGTCGAGCTTTCTTCGTGGTTCTCTGTCTTTTAACAGGTAACATGAACTGCCAAATTCATGGAAGTACTTGATCGAAGGCTTCTTCTGTTTCCAGATCTCATATGGTGTCTTGTTCGTGTGTGGTCATAGGTGCACTCTATTGATGATGTAACAGGCTGTTGACATAGCTTCTCCCCATAGCTTGTAACTGAGTTTCTTAGCATGGATCATGGTACGTGCCATTTCAGTAATTGATCGATTTTTCCTCTCCACGACTCCATTCTGTTGAGGTGTAATAGGTGCTGAAAACTCATGTTTAATGCCACTGTGCTCACAGAATGCAGTTACCACAGCATTCTCAAATTCTTTTCCATGATCATTCCTGATTCGAGTGATAGTTTCGGTTGTGTTGCGTCTGTCATTGTTCAGCTTGGTGCACAACTTTATGATGGCATTAGGGGCGTCTGATTTTTCTTTAAGAAATGCCACCCATGTAAATCTGGAAAAATCATCAACACATACAAACACATAAGACATACCTCCCAGGCTTGGAGTTTGCATAGGCCCCATCAGGTCTATATGTAGAAGTTGTAGAGGCCTTTCTGTGGTGATGAAAGGAACTTTGGAATGCTTCTTTTTAGTCTGCTTTCCCAGTTAACAGTCTCCACATGTGATGTCAGGGTTATGTGTGAGCACAGGTAGTCCTGACACAGATCCAGTTTTAGATAGATCCATTAGTTTTCTGTAACTTAGATGCCCAAGTTTCTAATGCCACGTTTGAAGATTTTCGGTGCTGGTCTTCAGACACTTTATGTCTTCATTCAAAGTGTAGGTGTTGTCGGGCTGCCGTGTTCCTGTCATTGCCACTGCTTCTTCACTATTGAGCACCTTGCAACCGTGTTTGGTGAATCTGACTTCACAGTCCTCATCGCATATTTGTGCTATGCTAATCAGATTATGTTTAAGTCCTTCCACCAAAAGTACATTTTTTATTTTGGCCCTCGATGATACTGGCAGACTTCCTTCTCCGATTATGGAATTTGAACTTCCATCTCCATAGGTGACAGTTCCCCTGTGTTTAAACACTATATTTTTTAATAGTTCTTCTTCACCTGTCATATGTTGTGAGCAACCACTGTCAAAGTACCAGTCACTTGTATGCTTCGATGAAAATCTGCACATGAGGCTCGTCAATTCCTTTTTCGGGACCCAGATCCTAGGTTGAGGATGGTTGACAACATCAACCTTCTTTCTAGGAGATTTATTTGGGAAAGTGGAGATTAGCCTTCAAATATCATTCTGTCGTTTATAGAACCATGGTCTGATGTGTCCAGGCTTGTCACAGTAATGACATATGATTCTGTGTTTCGTTGCTCTTTTCTTGTGCCCAGAGGTGTTTCCTTTTTCTGTCTTTGAAGCTTTGTGTCCGATCCCGAAAATATTGTTCTTTGGAGTGGCACTAGTTAGAATCTCATCCAGTTTTCCTTTTCCCTGGTTGAATCTCTTAATGACATGATTAGCTTCTTCAACTTTCTTTTCAGATTCAGCTAAGTCTGACTTTAGCTGCTTGATCTCACCCTCGTATTTTTCTATTATTCTGTCGAAGTCTTGCCGCTCTTCCTTCAATTGCTCTACTTCATCAGATAGGAGATGATTGATTCGAAGGGATTCACTCATCTTTTCAAGGAGATCCTTGAATGCAGTATGTATATCTACTTCCTCGTCACTATCCGAGTCGTCTTCTGATTCCAGGATATCTTGTGACTTATCTATGCTGACAGATCTTGTGTGCACCGTTATAGAACCTGTATTTACAGGGGCATGCGCTGTGAAAGCTTTATAGGCTGGAAACTCGATTTCACTTCCACTGTCACTTGTTTCAGACCTATCGTCAGATGTCTCTTCATCACTCCATGTAGAAATGAAGGATTTTTTCTGTTTCTCGAGTGTGTTTGCACATTTTGCAGCAATATGGCCGAAACCCTGACACTCATGACACTGAATTTTTTTCTTTTTGAGTCTGGTCCTAGCTTCACTTGTTTCTCCCTGCTTGAATCTTTGGCCGTTTCCTCCTTGCTCAGTTTTTGACTGGAAGTTTCGATTATTCTTCTGATCATTGGGGGACGAATATTCTCTTAATTTTGGCTTGTTAAACTTCCTGTACATCCTTCCCATGTTCTTGGTTAAAAGAGCCATCTGATCGCGGATAGACTGTTCTTCCTCTGTGCTAGCAGGTACAACGTCCACACCAGATCTGAACGCAACAGATTTCGTTTTGGGCTTGTCCCTGTTCCTCATGGCCAATGTCATTTCATGGGTTCTGAGTTTACCCATCAGATCATCAAAGCGCAGATTCTTAAATTCAGTGGATTCGCTGATTGCATCCATCTTTGAGTTGAATTTCTCCGGAAGTGAGATCAACACCTTCCTCACCAGCTTGGACTCAGGTATTACCTCGCCAAGAGCAGCATATTCATTAGCGATATATCAGAGATTCTTTTCAAAATCAGCAATGGTTTCATCATCTTTCATAGTAAGAGAATCTAACCTGTTAGAGATGATGTGCAGTTTGGATTGTCTCACTGATTTTGATCCTTCGTAAGTGAGCTGGAGAGCGTCCCATGATTCCTTGGCAGTTTCAAAGTTTTGAATGATCTTGTATACACTGGGACGTACAACACATTGGATGATGCTAATGGCTTTACTATTTGCTGTACAAGTGATTGTTTCTGCTACTGTCCACCGATCCTCACTCTTGACTGTCTCCACACCTTCTGTAGTCACGGTAGGGGGTGTCCACAGTACCTGTGTAGCACGCCAGATTGCCTCATCTTGACTCTTCAGGTACCATTTCATCCTGTTTTTCCAGTAATCATAGTTTGACTCTATCAGCAACGGAGGTCGAGTGGTTGAGCCACCTTCTTCTATCCTGTCTTCCATGGTCAGTATTCGTAAGATCTTTTCTCGAGACGATTTCTCGATCCCGCTCTGATAGAGATTGAAAGTTATACTGATTGTAAGGACAGGTTAAACAACAGGTGTGCTAACAGAAGCACGTTAGCATAGTAAGATAAAACACAGTGCGGAAATTAAAGCAACACACGATATGTTTACGCAGTTCGGTTTCCCCACATCTGCGGGGCCTAGCCCAGAGGTAAAACGGTATTCCACTATCTTTGTAACAATAAGACAGTACACGGGTTACAACTCTCTCGTCTATAACCTACTTCTTATTTTACTAAGTGTATTCCTCGCTCAACCTCACACAGCCTAAACAGACACAGTCTAGGACTTACACGATGTGCCTTACCAAACGGACAAGGACTTGCTGTAACCCTCTTTCAGATTACAGGTGTTGCAAATGCAATGCACTGTAAAAATAACTCTCTAAAGTTTGATGAGTGCTCTCGTTTAATCACAATGAAGAAGGTGAAAAGTCCTTAATCGGTTTGTCACTTCGTCTTGCTTTTATACTGCTGCAAACCTTGAAGAATCAAATCAGGATCTTCCTATTTAATTCGGCAATCACCTTCAAATCGAATCCCTGCTGAATAGGGATTGATACACAAGAGAATTCTTTCTGCCGGTTGACTTCCCTTTTGATAAGCAGTTTCCTTTTCCAACAAGGAAACTAAGTAATACTTCAAATCACATCGAATCACCATCAAAACATGATCGAATCAACCAGGATTCTCCAATAACTAGTTTCCCATTCTGGCTTGTTCTGGAGGATCGAATCATATATTCTGGAAGAGCTTGGATTTGACGAAAATAGCCAACCAAGTGAAACTATCGCAGACCTGTGTCAACACAATCTTCAAGCACGGGTTAGTAGCACAGGCAGTTTGCACCAACAGAGATTGAGAGACAGATTCTTGAGTTTGATTGTAGGTTTCTGGGATTTTTTTCAAGAGATTAAATGAATAAAGGACAGTTGTGTATGGGCGAGGAGTTTGATCTTCAAGTAGTGTTGGAACTCTGCAGACATAAGATATTTTTTTTAGAGGATTAACAAGTAGACATAAGAGATTGAATCTCTCTTTTGTGATAAAAGAAAATAAGAGAAATTCTCAAGTAGATGAATCATATCTCCGAGCCGAAATAGTGAACTCGGTAATATTGTTACCATTAGATTTCGGTAAGTTAGGGATTAAATCAGTTAATTTTATACTGTAAATTATAAGTATCAAATTAATATTGGCGCTTATTATTTATTTAATTTTCCGTCATCTCCATTTTGTATATGGGCTCACATCTCACTCAAAAAATTAAAATACAAGCTCGTGTGTGTATCTAGATGGCTAGACGTGGCTGAAGAGTAATGAAGCAGGTGGTAGATTGGAAAAACGCCTCACAATCACGCACGTGGCATGCACGTGACACGACTCATGACTTCTCTTACCTATTTATACTTCCCTTCTCTACTCACTTTCCTTTCCTTTTTTCCAAGACTCGTTTTTTTATTTTTTATTATCTATCCTCCTCCGAAAGCTAAACAGATTCCCGGAATTGTCACCTATACACAACAACACAAAACATCTCAGCTCAGCTACGTGCAATCGGCAACTCAGTTGAGTCAACTCACTTGAATTTCTTATTCCTTTCGTATGAATGTTTTGTGTATAAGAGAAATGAACCTTCTAATCTCTTAATAATGGCTCCAATTTATTCACACACTCTGGTTATCTGTATTCTGGTCGCGTCAGTATTCTCTACAAGCTCTGTTGATTCAAGTGGTGATGAATTGTCGGTGGAGGACTCCGATTTTTTAAACTTTCACGGTGATTACTCGCCGCCGTCACCTCCTCCTCCGCCAACACCGCCGCATCCTCCGACGTTGACCTGTGTTGAGGACCTCCGAGGAATCGGCTCACTAAACAGCAGCTGCGAGCTGAGTTCAAGCTTAAACTTCTCCAAGGATGTTTATATCGGTGGAAATGGGAGCCTTCATATACGCCCAGGCGTCGTTTTGGCATGTCCAGTACTAGGCTGTTCGATCACCATCAACCTAACGGATCAATTCACTTTGGGTGAAAACGCAAGTATAGTTGCCGGGACTTTGTCCGTTAATGCTACCGACGCAACATTCGGGGTTAATTCAATTTTGAACGTTACTGGATTAGCTGGTGAGCCTCCCGCACAGACGAGCGGGAGGCCGTCTGGTGTGCAGGGTTCCGGTGGTGGTCATGGAGGGAGGGGAGCGAGCTGCATGACGGATAATACGGCGCTGCCCGATGACGTGTGGGGAGGAGATGCATACTCGTGGTTGGACTTGGACCATCCGTGGAGTTATGGAAGCAAGGGGGGAACTACCAGTAAAGAGGAGGATTATGGGGGTGAAGGAGGAGGGAGAATTGGTCTATTTATAGATGGTTTGATCGAGTTCAATGGCAGTTTGGTGGCTAATGGCGGTGCCGGTGGCTTAAAAGGCGGTGGAGGCTCTGGTGGGAGCATCCATATCAAGGCTCGTAGAATGTAAGTAATTATCTTCACTCTGCATGTCGTGGTATTCATTTATGCATGTTGTCCGGTCTGGCATAGTTGGAAGTAAATTATTTCTTTCACAATGCTGCTGGTATTTATTTGTTATACTGAATAGTAGGTTCTAATTAGGATTGAGTTCCAGCATGTGTCTTCTTAGATATCCTTGGTTTGGCACAGAAATGTTCAGTGTATCATTCATGTGTGTGAATTGTTTGGAATGCTTTTAGTCAGTTCTGAATCCTGACGTTTGGCAACTAAAAAATTCAACATGAAGTTGATGGTTGATAAATTTGCTGATCGAGAAGTTCATCTCAGACTATTGAATCTTCTCCTTCTGTTTCTTTCCGAGAGCTAAAAAGAATCTCCTGGTTTCTACCCTTTGTGAGAATGGCCTAACGATCTGATAGCTCATAATAAACTTCTGTGTACAACAGGATCGGAAGTGGGAAGATAAGTGCATCCGGGGGTGATGGTTTTGCTGGAGGCGGTGGTGGACGCATTTCCATAGATGTTTTCAGCAGACATGATGACTCACAATTTTTTGTCCATGGTATGCCTTCCGTATCATATAGCGTTGGCATTTTAGACTTTCTGTTGGGTTAATGAAACAAATCTGTTTAAGTTTTAGGGTTTATCATTTATGTGGTGATAGAATTCTGCTTATCACAATGTCATCATTTTGTTTGCAGGTGGGGAAAGTTATGGCTGCCCGGAAAATGCAGGTGCTGCAGGGACATACTACGATGCCGTACCCCGGAGTCTTATTGTCAGCAATCATAATAGGTCAACAAGCACCGACACGCTTCTGTTAGAGTTTCCTAAACAGCCACTTTGGACTAATGTCTACGTTCAGAATCATGCCAAAGCTTCTGTTCCTTTGTTTTGGAGTCGTGTTCAGGTCTTAAATTTTTTTTTGGGAGCTCTTCTATCTTATTTAAACAGTATTCATGTCTTAAAGGTTTTAGTTCTCACATTGCATGTTAATTTACATCATCAGGTTCGAGGGAAAATTCACTTGTCATGTTCCGCTATTTTGAGTTTCGGGCTTTCACATTATGCGACATCAGTGTTTGAGTTAATGGCAGAAGAGCTTCTAATGAGTGACTCTGTTATCAAGGCAAGCGGCATTCAATTTTTCTTCGTTTATTTCCTTATAGAGTTGAAGGTTTGCATTAGAATGTTAGGTTTCTATTTCTAATAAGTATCAATTTCTATATTAATTTAGATTTATGGGGCTCTTCGAATGTCTGTGAAAATGCACTTGATGTGGAATTCTAAAGTGCTTATTGATGGTGGCAATGATGGTCTAGTGGCGACATCCTTGCTTGAGGCCAGCAATTTAGTAGTTCTCAGGGTATTGTACTCACCTTCCGTTTAGTTCTCTGGTTTACAAAAAGTGAGACTGTTCTACTTAAATGTTATTTTTGCATTTGGCTCAGGAGTCATCTGTCATACATTCTAATGCAAATTTAGGGGTCCATGGACAAGGATATTTAAATTTGTCTGGACCAGGGGATGTGATTGAGGCACAACGACTAGTTCTGTCACTATTTGTTGCCGTCAATGTAAGCTAACAAGAGTATCTTATTTTAACTCTTTAGCACATTTAATGTTTCACGTGGTGGTTCATATATTTTTGTCCTTATGGCTTGCTTGGACTGTTTAATTGTTGCTGATTACTTTTTTCTTAAACCAGCACATTTGTTTTTATGCTATCTCTGATAACTTCGTATTTTGAAATATATACTATATGAATACAATTAGAACTTCATATCGGCATAACTGATGTTTAAATGTTGTCTTCTAACATGAAGCTTGGTCAAGGATCAGTTCTGCAAGGTCCCTTGAGGGATGGCAGCGATAATGATACGTAAGTTGTTGAATTTGTTACACATACTATGGCCATTATTTTTCCAGTTGAATATTTACCTCTGAGTACTGCTAGGACACCACGGCTATATTGTGAACTCCAGGATTGCCCTGTGGAACTACTTCATCCGCCTGAAGATTGTAATGTTAACTCCTCGTTGTCCTTCACTCTTCAGGTGATTCATCCCATTTGCAAGATTGAGCATCAGTTCTTACTTGGTTAAATTAGGGTATGTTTCATTTAGGGCTCTGGTTTTCAGTTTCTTAGAAAGTTACAAATAGTTAGCTTTATTTGGACATGCAGATCTGTCGAGTTGAAGACCTTAATGCAGAGGGTACAATAACCGGATCTGTGGTTCACTTTCATAGGGTTAGAACTGTAGCTGTGCACTCTTCTGCAGTAATAAGTGCTTCTGGGCTTGGTAAGTTTTATTCTCTTTTTTATGCTAGTAATAATTAATAACTTAATTAAAATTCATTTATTTGGATGCAAGTTCGTCTTCTATGGATTGTACGTTGCTCTTTACTGTTGAAGTGTTGATTGCATGCAGGCTGTGCTGGAGGTGTGGGTCGAGGGAAAGTTGCCGAGAGTGGTGGTGGTGGTGGTGGTGGGCACGGTGGCAAAGGCGGGGATGGTTATTTTAATGGGAGCATGATTGAAGGTGGAATTGTGTATGGAGATGCTAATTTTCCTTGTGAATTAGGTAGTGGTAGTGGAGATAACAGTCTAGCCGGTTCAACTGCTGGGGGCGGAATTATAGGTGTGTATACGTTGGCAGATAACTCCAAAAAATTCCCAAATCAGTATTGTTATTATTTATTTATTTTTATTATTTTTATCTTTACCAACAATTCAGAGCTTTGATCATGACATTAATTCTACCCTTGAACAGTGATGGGTTCACTTGAGCACTCACTGTCAAGCTTGTTGGTTTATGGATCATTGAGAGCTGATGGAGAGAGCTTTGGAGAGGATATTAAAAAGCAAGATGGTAAAGCCGTTTCAAATAGTGGGCCTGGGGGTGGCTCTGGTGGAACCATTCTTTTGTTTGTTCATACTTTGACACTTGGCGTTTCTTCCACTATCTCAACTGTTGGAGGACATGGCAGTCCCTATGGCGGAGGTGGCGGAGGTGGTGGAAGAGTTCACTTCCATTGGTCAAATATACCTACCGGCGATGATTATTTTCCCCTGTCAAGCGTGAATGGGAGCATCAACACGAGGTATTTGCATATATTGAAGTACATATTGAAAGTTACTAGTTTTTGCTACTTCTGTATGAACATATCCTGTGGTTAAGCCCACCATATCCTTTTTTAAGTCATTAAAGGATACTTTGTATGTTTCTCTGAAAGCCCTCACAAAATGCATCCTGTGGTTTTTTCCCATGGGGACAAAGATAAAGTATTTTTCTATAACAAATGGCTATCTGATATCATCTTCCATTTGGCAGGGGGGGTTTAGGCAGCGGCCAGGGTCGTGCTGGGGAAAATGGGACTGTTACTGGAAAGCCCTGCCCAAAGGGGCTTTATGGTACATTTTGCGAGGTACCTATGCTTTTTATTGTTTCATGTTATGTCTAAAAGATTGAGACTTTGGATAAAAGAAACTGAAGTTTTAGTTGAATTGTGCTCTGGTTATAAAGTTTTTTTTTGATAAAACTATCTGTAATAGCTATTCACGCGAATTGTAAACTTTTCTGCAGGAATGCCCACTTGGGACTTTCAAGAATGTCAGTGGATCTGATAAAGCCCTTTGTCAGAAATGCCCGTCTAGTGAGCTTCCACGCCGTGCTTTATATATTACTGTCCGAGGTATTTATTCAGTGTTATTTGACACTTAAAATTTGACTTGAGCTTATATGGTAGTGGGCTGTAAAGGGCTTGTTTCTTATCTTATGACTCATATAAAGATTTTATTTTGATATATGTAATATTGTCACATTCAATGCAGGTGGCGTTGGTGAAAGTCCTTGCCCATACAAGTGCAGTTCTGATAGATTTCACATGCCTAATTGTTATACAGCTTTTGAAGAATTAGTAGATACATTTGGGGGACCATGGTTATTTGGTCTTATCCTCCTGGTTCTCCTTATATTGCTAGCTCTGGTTCTTAGTGTTGCACGAATGAAATATGTTGGCGGGGATGAAATGCCTACTCTTGCGCCTACTCGTCGTAGTGCTAGGATGGACCATTCCTTTCCGTTCTTGGAGTCATTGAATGAGGTAAGATTTTTTTTTTTGCTCTTTTTTTAAGGAAAAATTACGTGCACTGTTTTGATGATCTCTTCTGGCACAGTGATGTCTGAATATTTTATATTTGTAACGTGTGAAGCAATCGAGCATTCTGCGCTTTTATAATTCAATTTAATTCATTCTTTTTTTAGCACATCATATAACTCAATTTTATCAGTGATTAAAATTGGGTTTTCAGGTGTTAGAAACAAATAGAAACGAGGAATCTCAAACACATGTGCACAGAATGTATTTAATGGGACCAAATACTATCAGTGAACCTTGGCATTTACCTCACTCTCCTCCAGAACAAGTGTTGGAAATTGTGTAAGCCTGTTCCTTTGTTCATTGGCGTGAGATGAATGATGATGCCTTAGTTTTTATTTGCAAAGTTCTTAAAGCTTTGTCCTTTGCATAACAGGTATGAGGACGCATTCAATAGATTTATTGATGAGATTAACAGCTTAGCTGCTTATCAGTGGTGGGAGGGATCGATTTATAGTAGTCTTACTATCCTTGCATATCCACTTGCATGGTCCTGGTTACAACACCGTCGAAAGAAGAAGTTGCAACTGCTTCGCGAATTCGTTCGGTCAGAGTATGATCATTCTTGCATGCGTTCTTGCCGTTCTCGAGCTCTTTATGAAGGGATTAAGGTTTGTTTCTTCCACAAATATTGTTGTTCTACAATCCAGTTTGGCTGGACTTTCTTGGCTTTTGCAACATTAGTGTGTTAATTTAGCATTAAAACTCAGTAATGTTCATTCCTACTGTTAATGACAACTTTCTGACCTTATCATTCACTCACGCGACAGGTAGCTGCAACTCCTGACCTAATGCTTGCATATGTAGATTTTTTCCTTGGAGGAGATGAAAAGAGAGACGATCTTCCTCCTCCGCTTCTTCAAAGGTTTCCGATGTCTATAGTCTTCGGAGGGGATGGGAGTTATTCTGCTCCTTTCACTCTTCACAGTGATAATATTCTAACTAGCCTCATGAGTCAGGTTAGCTATTTCTATCAGTTCTAAAGTACTTAAAAGTACTCTATGTTGGTGATTTTGATCAAATTTGTGTTTCTCCAGGCTGTTCCCCCAACCATATGGTACCGGCTAATAGCTGGTCTAAATGCTCAACTGCGCTTAGTTCGCCGTGGACACTTAAAAAATACTTTCGGTCTTATTATCAATTGGCTTGAAACACATGCACACCCTACTTTATGTACGTATGGTGTACACGTTGAACTAGCTTGGTTTCAGCCTACGTCGTCTTCATATTGCCAGTTCGGGCTGGTGGTGTATGCCATTGATAGGAAAGATGGTTTGCCGCCAATAAGTGAAGATGAAGATGGATCTTTAGAACCTGAGTATCGGCCATGGTAAATTCTTGTCCTTGGGTACCATCAATATATTTTTTTAATGAAAAAAATGAATCTTTGCTCCCCCACAACAAAAATCCCTTGTTTCCCCACTGATTGTAGTGGTTTTATTTAGATACAAGTTTGGTAATCCTCTGTTGGAATTTTTGTAGTTTGAACGATCATCATAGAAGAAATGCATTAAATTATCCAGGAACCACACACAAAAGAATGTCTGTTGGGATTCTGGACACTGAGAGCTTACAGACATTTAAAAATAAGCGATCGATATGTTACCCCTTCTCTTTCCTTCTCAATAACACTAAACCAGTTGGTCATCAGGTAAGCATAACACTTATATCACATTTGTTGAATGTTTCCTCTTTTGGACTTCTACTGTAGTCTATTTACATTCCATTTCTTCGGCACATTGCAGGATCTTGTTGGTTTGGTCATCTCTGTATTACTTCTTGGAGATGTTAGCTTAGTCTTGCTTACTTTGCTACAGCTATACTCAATTTCAACCCTGGATTTCGTCTTAGTTTTATTTATCCTTCCTTTTGGTTTACTATTTCCGTTTCCTGCCGGAATCACTGCTTTGTTTAGCCATGGACCGCGACAGTCAGCCGGTCCATCACGTGTTTATGCTCTTTGGAATATCACATCGTTGATCAATGTTGTAAGTGCTTTTCATCCCAATTATTAATATTTTAACAAATATTAATGATCTTATATTGCCAATGCACTCATCGATTATCTTTAATGTGCAGGGCGTCGCCCTCATTTGCGGATTTATAAACTATAAGACACATTCAAGTAAAAAACATCCAAACTTTCAATCCTGGAATTTTAGCATGTAAGCTCTCACATGGACCACTATAGCTACTAATTCTCATTTAGATCTTATAATTCATGCTCGTGTTTGTGGTCTGATCCAGGGATGAAAGTGAATGGTGGGTTCTTCCTTCAGCACTCGTTTTGTGTAAAGTTGTCCAAGCTCGTCTCATCGACTACCACGTCGCTAACCAGGAAATCCAGGATCCCTCTGTTTATAGCAAGGATCCTGATGTGTTTTGGCAGTCGTGAAAGGTGTGCCCCACACCACCAATTAGATAGATTATAGGGTATAAAATTTTTATTTTCATAACCTAGTTATGCTTTTGTTCTCTGTTTTGATATACTAAAAAATAGTCAGAAGAGGTGCACAGGATAGAGTTAGTGGGAGACATGATAATGTAAACAACTCTTATTTGTAGCTTCGATAAAATGAATACAATTTACGTAGAATATATACATTCATTCATTGTACTTGGATTGTTGTACAATTTTTTATCAGTATTTTCAAGATTCGAAATCTTTATAAATCCCAGCTTGATTTTGAACAATCCCACTTGCGCAAGTAACTACACCAACTCAAAACAAAACTTCATATTATAGCTCATTATACGTCCTCTTGGATTTGTAAGAGTCTAGAAAAAAAAAGGGGTAAACTAGGTTAAACATCAATTGTATACATGGGATAAAAGATATTGCTTGTATGATCATAAATATGCTAAATTAATCAATTGCAGATGGGATCAGATGATTATTTTTCTGCTTCAGAAGGTGAGACATGTCAACTGGTTTAAACAAAAGGGGAAGATGTCCAGTTGTTTCCCCTGTTGTTGAGATCGTACCGTCTGGTGTGGGAAATACCTATCCAGTCTTTGGAAGAGTTTC
Source organism: Rutidosis leptorrhynchoides (assembly GCF_046630445.1). NCBI lineage: Eukaryota > Viridiplantae > Streptophyta > Magnoliopsida > Asterales > Asteraceae > Rutidosis > Rutidosis leptorrhynchoides. The sequence continues at coordinate 36,405 of NW_027266535.1, read as the reverse complement.
AATCCGAGCATGATCAATCCAGAGCAATGACAAGCTCTTAGTATCCAAACTAATAGAGCTTAATGTACAACGTCTGCAAATCTTCATTAAAGCCAACGGGCATTAGCTTAAAATCTCGAAAGGTCCAGTACTTGGGTAGTGACTCGGGTATTTTTTCGATAGCTTCACGCAATTCGGAACGGCCTATTTTTGGATTACCTTCCAAATCCTAGCCTCTTATTGGAGAACACGGATCTCCAACTTTTCTCCATGGTGAAAGCAGCCCCAAACTTTTCCTTCCGACCGCCATGCGAATGCCAATCCGATTGTATGGTTCAACTCAACCACCTTGTTGACAGAATGCTTCAGTGTCATAAACCATCAAATAACCTAGACGTGTCGTCCACGGATCACCTGGACCTAGGATGTACAGTTTGCCATCTGAGCAGAATGAGACATTTTTTGAGGGATCTGTGTACACATGCTTACCCTAAACTCTCCGGCTATGGCTAGACTTTCTTCTCTGTCTTCATAGCATTCCAAAGTGTCAGACGAAAACATTGAAATGCCAAGTGCATTAACATCATCATCACACGTGGCAAAACATATGATCTTGAAGTGTCTCTTGACATCATCAAAGACGAAACCCATCTAAGAATCTCTTGAAACATATTCTGGACAAGAAAGCATTAGGCCATGCTTCGTCAAAGGGTTATACACAGAGAATCCGTCATAGGCCCAACCGAATGACGCTGCCCTACCATAAAGAAGTAAGCCGTTGCTCGAAGCAATCAATAAATGGCCAGGGATCTCAAAGCCGATGCTGTAATATTATTCCCTCTTTCCCATGATCTTGGACTCTCAGGAGAATTGCCTTACCGCCGACAATATCTGTATTAGCGGCTGGAACTAATTCGTCATCAACAAAATTTATACTGCCGTGTCTCTGTGATGCGATAACTAAGCCATATTGTGTACTCTCTAGATTAGATCTTCGGATTCCGGTTACCATGTCACACAAATTTTTCGATACAAGTTTCAATCTTCTTCGACACTTCAAAGGGATTCAGGATAAGATGCGTCGAGAGATATCTGGAATCAACCTCTCATGCTCCATTGATTGGAGAACACACTAGCTGCTGATCACAAGCAAGCTATATGCGAAAAAAAATTAGGAGACGTTCAATCGATTGAGACTTTCTTGGCTGCGTGCAAAGGTGTGGTTTATATAGTTTAGGAAATTTAAATCTTAATCCGATTCCTGATTGGACTCTCTTAATTCATAGTACTATTCTTTGAAATCTTCAATGATTTCTAACCGTTTCTTCTAGTTCTACATAATTTACTTCTAATAACAAAAATAATAAAATAAAATTTAATCTGCACATATATAACTAAAGAAAAAGGAAAGAAAGAAAAAAATTCGAGATGTATTTTTCGTGTGTCTGGAGTACATTCCATCATGATCTATTCGATTATTCCCATGTGATTTCGTGACAGGTGAGGGGCCAATCCCAGAAATTTGACTACTACTAATTTGTAGAAGTATCACTAGTAACTTGTAAACAGCTAGACAATACCAATTATTAATTTCTTTCCAGTAAAGTTATGTCCTACAGTAGTATTTATGGCTTCACTATCTTGTTAATTTCAATTTAATTCGAATTGGATTGATTCTAACGAAACAACAAATTTTTTATTCCAACTCACTGACCAAGTTGCTAACCACTAACCAAATATAGCTGCTGGCAATCACGATAATCCGCGCACACAAATTGTTAGGGAAGGATTTGTCATCATTGATTAATTACTACTAGTAGTACTAACTACTTTGGTTGAATCGAAAATTAGTTTGGTTGTATTATTGGGCACTGATTTCCAAGATTACCCATTCCTAAGGAAACACGTCATATTTTAATTTTAACGAATAAGATGAAGTAATTAATTTAAATTCTGTTTCCGTTCCGTCAATGACCAATCGTGAAAGGAAACACATTTGACGTAAGTGAAGTAAAAACCTCAAATACTAAAAAGACAAGGCTCCTGTCATGTCAGCCACAACCAACAAAATTCAAGCAAATTAGCAACAACCACAACTTACCTGAAGAATCTCTCTCTTTCTCTCTGCAATTTTAGCAGCAGAGAAATGGAATCTCCACTTTTGGCCAAAACAGTTTATGAGAAGAATAAAAACAAGACTTTGAGGAGGAACATAGCTCTCTCTTCTCTCTTTCTATTTATAGCCTTTTCCGGTCAGTAAACTCTACTGTTTATTTCCACTTCTGACTTTTCAAAATCACAGAATCCTAAAACATTGCCAGAAGTGGAAACTCTACTGATCATTCTTTTTTTCAAAATCATGTCATGAGTATTGGCCGGATTATTCATATAGTACAACTTTACTTTAATTTGTTCTTGGAATCATCGGATATATACAATCTTATCATGAATTTGCCATGGATTTTGAGCTAACACAATTAACTTTGTTCCTTAAGAATTCAGATATAAGTATATGATTACTGACTAATAGACGGATTTTGTTGTTACAATCATTTCACTGAACTATCTTTTTTCCTCTGAACTGCCTTCTCTTTGTTTCAGTTTTCTAATTTTATTTCTTTAAAAATGAATTAATTGCCTGTGACTCTGTGAGTAATCAATTTTGTAATCTCCAGCTTAAAATTTGTTTTGGGACTCTTATAAAAGTAATAAAGTCAATGACTTCTTGTAAGAAATTCTTTTATGAGAATTTTAATTAAAATGTTATTGATTCATTTTCTATTGTTCACAGATCCTCTGTTATTGTTGAGTTTTAGTACTTGCTAAATTTTGAGGTTGACTTTTCAGTTGTAGGCCTTGTAACATTCAAAGGTGAAATATCTTGCTGGCTACTAAACTCATACGACAATGAGAAGATCAAGGTCAATGATTCCGACATTGTTAAGTCGGAACAAGGAGTCGTCGCCGCTGATGATGGCCGATGCTCAGAAATTGGAGCATCCATGCTGAGAGGCAGGAGGCCACGCTATTGATGCAACAGTGGCAACTGCATTGTGCCTTGGAGTTGTCAATCCAATGGCAAGTGGAATTGGAGGAGGAGCTTTCATGATTGTCTGAAACTCGAAAACTGGTAAAGCTCAAGCTTTTGATATGAGAGAATCAGCTCCGTTTTCTGCTACACAGGATATGTACAAAGACAAGATGCCAAGTATAGAGGAGCCCTTTCGATTGGAGTTCCCGGCGAGATAGCTGGGCTCCACGCAGCATGGAGGCAACACGGTCGCTTGCCTTGGAAGACACTCTTCCTACCCGCAGTAAAACTTGTGAAACATGGTTTCGTCATAGCTCCTTATCTTGGGAATTATTTAATTAAATATGCTGATATAATCAACAACGACCCTGGCCTCCGGCAAGTTTTTGCGCCGGCTGGTGAATTTTTACGAACCGGTGATAGTTGCTATAACCTAAAATTGGCTGAGAGTCTCAAGGAAGTGGCTGAGAAAGGGCCGGAGACGTTTTATGATGGATTTGTCGGGGAGAAGATGGTGGAGGATGTGAAACGAGCTGGTGGAATTTTGAGCATGGATGATTTGAGGAATTATAAAGTTCATGTAATGGAAGCCATGGCTACTAATGTAATGGGTTATACTATTTATGGAATGCCGCCTCCTTCAAGTGGAACACTAGGTCTATCTATGGCAATATATTTTCAAGATTCTACATCTAAAACATATAGAATTGCATTTTCACCATTTCGGAATTTGCAGGTTTAAATATTTTTGACAGCTATGGGAACTCGAATTCTGCAAATGGAAACCTTGGTATTCATCGCCTGATTGAAGCATTGAAGCATATGTTCGCAGTTCGGATGAACTTAGGCGACCCTAATTTTGTAGATGCTACAAATGTCACATCGAAGATGCTTTCTCCATCTTATGCTAAGCTAATTCAACACAAGATACTTGACAACACCACTTTTCCTCCAGAGTATAATAATTACAGGTACGGTAAATAGTAAACATCGACGAAATTAACTACTTTTTTGGTTGCCTTGATAATGAAGCAAGCTTGGTTTATCCGGCAGGTGGAGTCAGCTTGAAGATCACGGTACTAGCCATTTCTGCATAGTGGATGGTGATCGAAATGCCGTGTCCATGACTACCACGGTAAATTACCCTTTTGGGTCCGGCGTGCTCTCTCCGTCCACCGGAATTCTGGTCAACAATGAAATGGGCGACTTCTCGGTTCCGACGGAGGTATCCCCTGATATGCTTCCTCCAGCACCAGCAAATTTTATAGAACCGAACAAGAGACCTTTATCTTCCCCATCATCATTACAAAGGTACCAAGTAATAGTTTCATAATATTACTTCTTCCAAAGAATAACATCCTTCTGTTACAAATCTCAGGATGGCCATTTTGCTGGAGCCATTGGTGGGAGCGGCGGAATGAACATCATTCCGGCGGTAACCCAAGTTTTTCTTAACTATTTTGTTATAGGGATGGAACCTTTAGCCGCTGTTCAGAATCCAAGAATCTACCACCAGGTTGGTTATTCAAGTTAATCACAGTTAGACATGAAATTAATCACACACTATTAGTAATATTCCAAGAGGATTCATTTTTATGTACAGCTGATTCCAAATGTGGTTTCTTATGAGAACTGGACTGTGATTGATGGTGACCACATTGAGCTTTTGGAGGAAAGTAAAATGTTCCTAAAGGTGAGAGGCCATGAACTAAATCCTCTAGCAGAAGGAGCAATTACTCAGCTTGTTGTTCAGTCCCTTGACAATTTTGGCCGGAAAATGGGTCGAAACGACGTCCGGCCATTCCATGGAACACTCATTGCAGTATCTGATCCTCGGAAGGACGGCAAGCCAGCCGCTGTCTGATCCTTGGCATACAATGGCTTGAAACAACTCATTGCTTGTTATGGAGAATTTTGTAAAAATAGGACCTAGAACTATTGATTGCTGCATTATTATCCTACACTAGAAAAATCCAACAAACAATCACAGTATTCGTAGGTAATAAAACTTCCTGACCAGGAAACCTTGCAAGGGCTATATTAAATGTAACATAGAAAATTTGATGAAAATTAATGAAAGCTTTATAGATGCTCTTTATTTGTGTGTTCACTATCAGCAAACTCAACTAAGCCAAAATCTACAGTAACATTCTAGTTAGAAAGCAGGCGCAAAAAAAGTGAAGCTACCATGAAAATTAGAACGTTATGAAAAATGAATATTTGACTGAAATTGTTATCATGGTTTATAGTACAACAGGAGAAAAAAAGGTAAATGGCAACAGGGTCCTATAGTAGTTTCTAAATTGGGACAATTTCAAGAAGCTTTGTCCATGAGCTGTATCGGAGACAGTATGTTAGCCTTGCTCGTCTCTACAACACATCCATTCATTACCATTTCCTCCAGCATGAAATGAGCCTTCTCTAAATGGAACATGATGTCTAGTTCACACTACCAAACAAACAATGGAAAAGAAAGAAGATAAATCTAACATGATAGAAAATGCAATGAACCATGAAGGTAATGGATCCTAAAAGAAGCCAGCTGGGAAAGTAGACTTACCACATTCCCAAAATGGCGGTCCATTGTTTCAACCAGCAGGTGTATAAATTCCAAGATTGCTAGCTCATTCTGCCGAATTGAAGAACATTACAAAGCAAATCAATTAAAAAGCTAACAGAACATTATTCAAATTGACTAACTTGGGAAGAAGAAGACTTACTTCACCATTGTCAACACCAACCAAGAAGAACAGAGACGCATAACGCCTATACACAATCTTGTAATTTCGATGCTCCACGAATGAACACTGAAAAAATTGAAACAATTATGAACATACACACTCACTAGAAAACAACAATTGGGTGGTTGTGTAATGGTTGCTTCCTAATCTGAGATCGGAAAGATGTAAATTTTAACCTGTTGTTCGGTGCGAGCTAGGCATTTACGGACGATTTCTCCTTCGAGTGCTCGGCGTTCATCGAGGGTCAGCCATTCGTAGTATTGGGCGAGACGGGTCTGTCCTTGTTTGTTTACCATCAATACGAATCTGATCCCCATCCAGATTCTCTCTCTCTCTCTCTCTCTCTCTCCTTAACGAGATTTTGATCGGACGGCCAATTACGAGTGAATTCTGTTGAGTTGAGCTGTTTATCGTTATATATGAAGAAGATGATGACTTGGCGTTTGGATCATGACCAGCTCACTCTCAAACATGGGCTTTATTCTTGTAATGGGCCTTGACTAACTTTGATTGAGCCGTTTATCTTTCTTCAATCGCAATATGAGAAAACGTATATTTTCGTCCCACACGTTTCACCCGTAATGCCTTTTCAGATCCTCACATTTCTTTATTAGCCTAAAAAATCATCACGTTTCTCGCTAGCGACCATACATATCCTCTCGTTAACTTCACCTAAGCGACACCTATGTGGCGCTCTGTGGCACCAACTCATCTAATCAGCTAACATACTCATATAATTGTAACACGTGTCAGTGACACGTCATAAAGTTTTTGACACGTCTCAATTTTGCAAGAATTGTGAATTTTTGATGACGTGTCAAAATTTTTGATGAGTTAGATGACACATGTCACAAATATATTGGGCCGCTAGCTGACTAGGCGCCACTAGGTGCCACACGTGCAAAGTTAACGGCAGAGGGATATGTATGGACGCTAGCAAGAAACGCGATGATTTTTTAGTCTCACAAAAAACGTGAGGAATTGAAAAGATGTTATAGGTGAAACGTGAGGGACGGAAATTTATGTCGTTAGTGCACAAACGGAATCATAGTCGCCGTTAAAGGTAAATATAGCAAAATTAATAGTTTATTCATCGGAATTATTGTACATGAATTTGTCAAGATGACAAGAAGCTCGTTCATGAAACAATACTATACATCTAATCTATGAAGCGAACATTTAAGAAATAAATTATTCAACGTGGGTGTGTGACTAAGCTAACTAAGAGCTAAATTAAGGGAACAAATATTCAACCATATGTAGCAATCTCTTTATTGTCTACCTCGTCATAATTTCCATCATCCAATGCCTGCGTGGCAGGTTCTTGGTCTTTCTCTGCTTCCATTGCTTCGACATCGTTATGTGACAAAAAGCTCGGCTGATTGGTCGAAGACAGAAGTCTGGCCCACATTCTATCAGTTATGCTCACCATGTTCTGTCTCTCAATGATCCTCTACACATATAACTCAAAAAAATATTAGCAAAAAAGTCCCCTTTGTACAAGATAACTACTTGTACATCATATTTTATGTATACCATAACATGTACGACCACAGTAAGCATATGAGGTACACCAAGCAAGCCTCATAAACAAAAAAATTCCAGTTTTTAAAAGAAAATGATGGAAGTTAAAGAAGAAACTTACATGGAAAGGAATGTAGGTTTGTCTACCATTGACAAGACCACTAGTAAATCCAGTGTAGCCAGCCATTGCTCCATGAACAGCACTTTGTGCGAGAAGTGTACAATACACATTGTCTGATGCATTACTCGGAATCGCACGAATCATGTACGTGGGATCTGCCAAACCAAACAAACAATGTTTTTGTCCAATTAAAAACAACTCAAACCATGAATATACGATAGGAGTGAGTGTGCATATATTTATCATTTCTAGCACAAACCTATATATTTGAGGTTTATTGTGATTTTCCTCTGTTTTGAGAAACGGTCCTTTATTTTCTCGGATATCCACAAACCAACATCTTGGAGGAGCTTGTTTCCAGAAGCATCTTTTAAGGTGGTGGAATTGTGTGTTTCAGTGAGCAGCTCTTGTCCTGCTCCTTCGGCTATCACGATGACCATGTGTCCAAACTCTTTGAGACGCTTCTCGACGAATTCGTAGAGTCCACCAGGCCCGTCAAGGTAAAAGGGTGATTCTGGAATTAGGCAACAATCCACATCTCGGCTTGCAAGTGTAGCATACATTGCAATAAATCCTGTACCATAACAATAATAGGATTTTTAGATTACTTAAACAAAATGAATTCAGGTTTACTTTCAGAAGTTTTTGAAGTAAGAAAGAAATTTTACCGCTGTAACGACCCATTAACTTTACCACGCCGATACCATTTTCTATACTTTCAGCTTCAACATGTGCTGCATTAATAGCACGTTGAGCTTCTTCAACAGCAGTGTCAAAACCAAATGACCTATCGATAACCTGTCATTTCATTTCCACAATGATAAGATGATACTTAATTAGCATTGCAATATGAGGTATAAAGATAGGATAACTAACTTCAAAGCACATCAAGAGAAGAGGTGACGCGTTTTTTTATAAGTACCGGAATGTCATTATCAATGGTTTTGGGAATTCCAGCAACGGCAACTTTAAGACCACGTTTCCTAACTTCCTGTTTTTACCAAAACATCATCATTCACTAGTCAAAATCAAGAATTTTGGAAGGAAAGCTCCTAAAAAATCATTACTTTATGTTGCAGACTAATAATGTTACCTCAAATATAACAGACGCCCCTCTCTGAGTTCCATCCCCTCCAATAATGTAAACCTGATCAGTTATTAGGAAATCTTAGATCAAAATCCATTAGTTGAACTGAAAAACATGAAACGATGTAGGAAAATGATTAACCTGATTAATTCCCCGATCCTGAATGCTGTCAACAATCTTGCAAGTATCATGCCCACCTCGAGATGTACCAAGGATTGTTCCGCCGCGTTTGTGGATATCATTGACAACTTTGGGTGTCAGATTAATTGTATTCCTAGAATAGAAACCCTTGTATCCTCCCTACAATTCCAAGAAACTCATCAAATCAATGAAATTTTATTACCTTTTGGAATTCTACTTAGATTTTTTTTCCAGAATGGTCACTTACATCAATTCCTAGCACTCGCTTGACACCATACATATGATAGAGGCCACACACAATTTCTCTGATAACTGTGTTGAGTCCAGGACATAGACCACCACACGTCACAATTGCCGCCTGGACTTCATCCGCCTCAAAGTAAACCTGAGGGATCATCATGGACCATATGTTGATAAAATGTTCTGGCTGCGAAAATCATAATTCTTGTATACTCTTATGTAAAACATATATACCTTTTGACGGGGTCCGGCTCGCCGGAAATGTATCCCTCTTGGTGTATCTTTGTGAACTACAATCTACAAGAAGAAAATGAAACATATGAATCATATTTTCAGTTGGATAAAAATACAACATTTGGAATTTTAATTAAAGCATAATTAAAGGGAAGTGAATGAAAAAGCTTACTCTTTGGGGAACTGTATCATCCATATCGACAAAGTATTGCCTGCCATGAAATGGGAATCATCAATGTTAAATCCAAATTCGAATATGGCTGCCAACTTTCCTCAAAAGCATTTCAATTTCAAATAGAGAATTAGCTCAACTTACTTAACAACCGAATAAGCAGGATTGTCTTGTAACGGATTAGTATAAGTCTGTCATTAACATCAAAGAAGAAACCATTAAAAAGAAAATTGCAGTAACAGAGAGAGAGAGAGAGAGAGAGAGACGTACGGGGAGATCGGGAATGTAATCGGCAAAATGAGGAACATCTTCGAGAACGTAACCGAATTCACCGTTAACGATCTTCCGGTGAGAATATTTGGGAGAAGTGGTGGGTGGTGTCGACGTCATCCCGGGAGGTGGTGATCCGAGTCCGACCCGCTTTCTATTCTTATTAATAGGGCTTTTCTTCTTACGACCCGACCCGATACTGACGGAGCTAAACTTCCTTAAATTAGAAATACTTCCGTAAACAGAGGAGTTAAAGAACCTGGGCGATAAATCCTTCAGAGAAGAACAAGAAGAAGATCTCGAGCTGGGGATTGTGATTGAATCCATACAATTAATGAAAGGCGAAAGGTGGTTGATGATGAAGAAGAAGAAGAAGAAGAATAGAAAGATACCATGTTTATAGGGAGATCAGAGGAAGACCATTCGTTGACCAAAATGTTAAAACGTTAACTAAATTTGAAACTCTGAAAGTTTTGTTTGGTTATAGCAAAGCTTTTATAATGTCATTAGCCATAGAAAGGAAAGGAAAAAGAAAAAAACAGGTGGCTGGCTAAGCCTTTGATCAATACGTGATTCGGCTTTTAGTTTTGATCAATGGTTTTCAGATGTTGACGAACCTGAGAAAGAGAAACTCATAAATATGAATATAGAAATTAAAATTATATTAAATATTTATAAGCGTGGAATATAAAAAAATGAATGCTCACGGTCCACATAGGACCACCATAACCATTTTTCTTGACAAGTTCTAGAATATGCTTGTTGCTATGCTAATTTAGATCGACTTTCTTGACAAATACGCATGGAATATTATTCTTGTTGACTTCTCTTTCTTTCTTTCTATTTTAATTTTAGCATTCTGTGTGTGGTGCAAGAATATTTTAAGGAAGCTGAGTAAAACTCGAGATTCAGATTCTACACTCATATTTTGAGTTGCTAACTCATTGTAATTCATATTTCTTACTATAAACTTAAGAAAAGCAAAGGGTTGAAAATTATTTCAAGTTCTTAATAAAGGCGTTCTGATCACATATATTACCTCCGTCACTAATTAATCGTCATTTTTCTTTTACAAATTGTATAGAAAAAATGACAATTAATTCTGGACGAAGGAGTAGAATTCAAATTTATATTCGTGAATTAAAGAAAAAAAAGGGAAACAGATTCATGACTCATGAGGTTGGATGCATTAATCAGACATAGGCTTTGGTACATGGTAGAATCCTCTACAAAATAGGCTATCAATGGCCACGTGTATGGCTGCAATTCGTCTATAAAAGCTATGAAGAACATGAATTTCCTACCTGGCAAAGAAGACCATTATTCTCGTGACTTCATTTAGAAATTATACAATAATAATTGGAGTTTCCAGTTAGGCATTAATGTTACTTTAAAAATGGCGTTGACTTCCATGATACAAGTAAGAGAGTTTTCCATCATCAAGCTTAGAGGTCAACTGATGAGCCACGAATCCATTGCAGTAATGGTTTTCAGAAGCTACAACACAAATGTCTATGACCCTTTTCGTCATTTCGTCTTCTACATAAAATGGCTGCTCAACAAATTCATCCAGATCCAGCCACTGGCCCCCCAAAAAAAGACCCTTAATACTTAATAGTAGTAAGAAATAACGTGTCATTTTAAATAAATTGATTCTTGAGAAATTAACAGATACCTTGGCAGCTTGGAGTTCCTTGTCGTCGATTGTGATTTCGGTAGACAATGGTTTGAGCATGCACACAAACATCAAGTCCGATTGCTCGAAAGCTAAACGATGAGCGTGCCTATATGGATGATCAGAATAGGAAAGTCTTTAGAATTAAACTGAGCTCAATTTGGACCCTATTCTCAAAAAGATAGATTGGACAAGTTTCAAAAAAATGGACTAATCTGAATGAATCGATTCATATATAATTTATCGGTTGGTTTGTATTTTATCAGCCGGTAGGATGACATGATTTTTTAGTTTTCAGGTTGATTTTTAAGTTTTCTTACCTGAAAGCAATCATTTCCAGAAAAACGGTGTCAACCTGCAAACAATACAATATATCCTCTTTTTAAGTAGTCCAGAAAAAAAAACGCCTTTATTATTGAGTTGGAGATAAAAGAAAAAACTTACACCAGTCTCTTCTTTCACTTCTCTTATAGCTCCAGAGAATATATCTTCAGACTGAGAGAATGAAATACACAAATACAAAGTCTTGACAAGTCCTCAGAAAAAAATTCTAGAAACTTGAATAATAATAGTACTAATTACTCACCTTGTTTAAGTAACCAGTAGGCAACTTCCAGACATTTGAGCATCGACAAGGACATTTCTCTTTGACGACGAGGACCTGCCGTTGGTCGTTGATCACAAAGGCTCCTATGCCGATTTGATGACAAGGACTTGACGGAAGCGTACGCTGTTCATCATCAGGAATCCAGTATGTTAACATTACATATCCTGCTTCAGCATGGTGGTACTCAAAACCCTCCTAGAAAACAAAAATGAGAAAACTTGAGCTTCAAGTAAAACATCGATTAAGATGATTATTAATCTGAAATTTTTTTGCTGACATAGAATTTGAAGGATCATAGAACATCTACCTGAATGGCGATCGGAACAAGATTAACTAATTCTGATAGTATCTTCAGCCACACTCCTTTCTTTCCCTGTATTTTTACAAAAATTGATTGGCTAAATCATGTTGTGTTAATTTGCACACATACTGCCATGGTTTTTAATTTTTTATAATGCCCAAGGACAATCTAGTCTCTGTGGTCCATTTTTTATAATGGCTAGATCATTTTTTTTTTTCTTTTACAAAAGGGACTAGTTTAGGAGTAATGACTTTGAAAGAAAAAAAGATCAATTTGATTTTTTTCCTAGAACAACTTGGACTGAATACTATATTATCGTTAAAGCCTAAATTTAAAGTGACCTACAATTGAGGATTTGAAAATAGGGATCATCTTGTAATATAAATGTAATCCATTAGATGTAATAGTGATGTAACTTATATTGGCTTTTGTGAGCAGACCTTGAGTTTCCAAATGGATAGTGAAGTTCGAAGAGCAGATGCAAAAGCATTTGAGCTCGAAGGTAAGATCTCAGGATCGATAATGACTCCATTATACTCGTCATCGGAGGCAGCCAGGATTTCTAAAGCAAAGCTTTGTGTCGACAAATCTGGAGATAAAACATGAACTCCTCTTTTCTGAAGACCACCTCCAAAAAATGGCCTGGAAAAAGAGGTGGTCATCTTAGGTGGCTTCTGCATGAATCCTGGATAATAGAATAGTAGCTAATATAATTTTTAAAATACTGAAATATGGATACTAGTTAATTAAATTGGAGTATTTGATCGAGTAACTCACCCATTGAAAGCCTACTGGGAGAATGAAAACCACAGTCTTTGCTCCATAAATGTCTTGATTGCTTTTCGAAATGCTGCGAAGAAAAACTTGAGACTTTCGAGCCATAAAATATTGTGGACATTGTGTTCATTGTATCAACAAATGAGATGAAGAAGGACTTCATCTTTCCTATTCTTATAAATACCCCATAGCCAAAAATTTAAGTCTAGAATAAATCAATCTTAGGAAAACGAAGGGAAATATGGAATATCATCCTGTGGGACAATTTGAACAGATGGGTTTTTAGAAGCATAATAGTCACAATATTGTTATCCTACAACAAGTTATTATTGACTGTTCGATCGGTGAGTTTTTTATTTTTTCCTGGAATTTTGATCAACGACCACTTCCAGGATGGCAATATGCTCACAATTTCAGCATTTTGATTGGATTCTGCTCTGCAGAATATTCCTTTGCCTAATCCATATTGTTAATTTATGGCTCTTGAGAGGGATTCTCGCACATTTTATATTCTATCTCTTCACAAAATTAGATTATATAAACGGCGTGTAGCTTTCTGCTGCATAATGGCATTGCATAGGAATGTTCTTATTCTTTTATTTTGTTCTGTCAGACTCGGGCCACATATCGATAACAGAATGTAATGAATAGCGCATCATTAATATCCTGATTAAATAAAAGAAGGAAATTATCTTAGGCTCTAGGAAAATTTTCACCCTTTGAGACGAACATTTAAGTAGAGCATGTTATTTTATTGCTATAAATTCATTGATCTCGATTGCAATTGTTCCAGTGAATCAACAACTTATTGAACTTAAATTCTATGTGCTGTTTAAATTGGAAACATTTTTTAATGCACTTATGAGCCTTTGGAGACAACTCGACGCGGTCTCTTTCAAGTGTTGATGCATAACATAGGCACGGCAGCAGATAGATCAGGTAGTGCACAAAATAGGACTTCAAATGGGCATTTCTGTTGTAGTACTGGTGTGGGTAACCAGTTTATTAGATAAACAACATGTTTTAGTGCTGCTGGCCAAAAACTGTTGGGTAATTTACTCTGGAACAATAGAGTCTGTCCCACGTTGAGTATGTCCTGGTGCTTGCGTTCGACGGCACTATTTTGCTGTGGAGTCTCCACGCAACTAGTTTGATGTAGGATGCTATGTTTAGCATAGAATTCTCTGAAATCAAACTCTAAGCCATTGCCACTTATAATGCACTTCATAGGTTTACCTAGAATGAGTCTTGTGAAATGGCATGATTAACTTCCTAGTATCACATTTATGCTGCATATACAGGACAGAGCCAGGTGAACCTAGAATGATCGTCTATAACCGTGGGAAAATATTTGAACCTATCAATAGACTCGGAAGTAGGCCCCCATACATCCATATGCAATAGATTGAACGTAGATTGAGTTACAGATTAAGGAAATGAGAGCTTTCGTTGCTTAGCTAAATGACGGAAATCACACTCAAAACGATTCTTGTAAAAGAGCTGATTTATTAATAACATTAGATGTGTGATCTAATATGTAATGCGATAACAAGAAATTGGAATATTGCTTGGGGGATAAGCTAGAGGCAGGGTTAACATAAGTTGTGTGAAAGAGAGATTTATGATAAATGACTGGAAATGTGGGATGTAGTTGATATAGGCTGCTCACTCCCTTTGCTTGACCAATCGTCCTCCAAGGTGAGAGTTGTTGAAATTTGGGTAAGTAAAGGAGAAGATGGAGGAAAGGAAGAAGATGTGTATGATTTGAATTTGGGAAAGTTATCCGACCGTTGGAAGAGGAACGACATCGTTTCAACTCGTACCTGCCCGTTGTAAGCCAAAACGACGCCAACGCTTGCGTTTTGACAACAAACAACGTGCTTCAACTCTGGAGCGTGGAACGCTGCCGTTTCGCCTTAACCATGGAGTTGGGCCTCGCTCTCTTCGTCTCGGCCCATCTCTTCCTCTTCTCCGCCAGCCCACAACCGAAGCCCATTCTCTTGTCAAAGCTGTTGCTTCCAACACAAGTCAATGTCTTCCATCACAATCCACCACAACAACTCCATATCAATTCAAGAGACATTGCAGCCATACTTAGCATGTGATAGAGTGTAATCTTAACTATAGAAGTATGGGCATAGATTTGACAATAGTCCTTAATTAACTTCCAATACACACTTAGAAAGTAGTATAAATGGAAAAACTTTGTAATAGAATAAATAACTTCAAGTTAATGAAAATTGAGCTTTGCTCTCAACAAGCCTCTCGGTTTACATGCTTCAATATGGTATCTAGAGCCTATTAAGAGATCTCAATTTCAAAATAACTTGAACTCACAAATCAATCTCACTTCCAAAACAAAAACTTCACCTTCAAAACCGAAATTATGCCTGAAACAGAAACCTCAACATTCACTGCTGCTAATCAGCATTCAAACCAATCACCATCCTCTGATTTTTATCTCCATCCAAATGAAAATCCAACACAAGCCTTAGTCTCACCTCTCCTAAACAACAACAACTATCATACTTGGTCGAGAGCCATGACAATGGCCCTTAGATCCAAGGTAAAATTCAATTTTGTCAATGGCAAAATCAAGAAACCTGAAGAAGAAGATGCTACTTACTCAGATTGGGACAGATGCAACATCACAGTCTCATGCTAGATCATGAACTCTGTCCAGCCATCCATCCAGCCTTCCATCTCAAGATTCAACACATCATTTGAAATGTGGAGAGACTTGCAGGCAAGATTCTCAAAAACTGATTTTTCCAGAATCTCAGACATACAAGAGGAAATCTACTTGCTGAAACAGGGAGACATGGACATTTCAGACTACTATACAAAGCTAAGAAGCCTATGGGATGAATTTGATGACCTCAGGCCCATCCCCGAGTGTCAATGTGCTATAAAATATGAGTGTAAAGCTCTTAAAATCATAGTTGACTATTATGAAAATGACAAGATCATCAGATTCCTCAAGGGCTTAAACAGTGCATATGCTCAAACAAGATCAACAATTATGATGCTAGACCATATTCCATCTCTACAGAAGGTATATTCAACTGTCTCACAATTTGAAAGGCAGAATCTCATACCTGCAGACAAGGAAGGATCAACTCTTGCAGCCTTCTCTTCAGCAAAACCACCTGTGCAACCTGCTGCACTCTACCTGTATAAGAAGACTGCAGATGGCAAACCAATCTGCTCTCATTGTGGCAAAGCTGGCCATATAGCAGCCAAATGCTACAGAATTGTTGGCTTTCCCCCTAGTTTCAAGTTCACCAAGTCTCCAACTCACAAGACTACCTCTGCAAATCTCACAGCTGCTGAGCCTACAAGAAAACAGGCAGAATCAACCATGTTCATCACACAGGATGAATATGAAGGCCTCAAAAGACAATCTCAGGCATACTCTCAGTCTCAACTATTTGTAAGCAACATGACATCAACCTCACAAGCTTTCAATGGTAAGTTCTCATCAAAAACTCAAAATTCTGTTTTTCGATGGCTACTGGACACAGAATTTTCTGCCAAATTCACAAAATATAGTCCCTTTCTCTGTCTAGCTGATCCAATCAACCTCACAAGCCTTCAAAGTGTCTTATGCAGGACTTGACATCAATGAGGATGATTGGATCAGCTAGACAGAGAAAGGGACTATATTTTGTGAATTTGGCAGAAAATTCTGTGCTTCCTAGGAAACTATGTAATATTAACATGTCTTCTGCCAATATAATAGACATACCTAGGGAAGCTTTTGATTTATGGCATTTTAGACTTGATCATCCGTCTAGTGCCAGATTAAATGCTTTTAAGGCCATTAATGAAAGTATTTCATTCAATCAAAGACATGTTTGTGATATCTGTCATTTCTCTAAACAAAGGAAACTATCTTTTTCACCTAGTGACTCTATTGCTAAAGAAACATTTGACTTGATTCATATGGATATCTGGGGTCCTGTTTTACCTTCAATGCATGGACATAGGTTCTTTCTAACTATTGTTGATGATTGTTCTAGGCATACATGGATATATTTGATGAAACACAAATCTGAAACTAGACAATTAATTTCTCAATTCTGTAAAATGATTGAAACACAGTTTGACAAGAAAATCAAGGCTATTAGAAGTGATAATGGTGCTGAATTGATGGACTCACAATTTTATGCATCTCATGGCATTCTACATCAAACATCATGTGTTGAGTGCCCTCAACAGAATGGGAGAGTAGAAAGAAAACATTTACATATACTTAATGTTGGAAGAGCTCTATAATTTCAAAGCAATTTGCCTTTGAAATTTTGGAGCTATTCCATTTCACATGCTGTCCATTTGATTAATAGAACACCAACTCCTCTTCTAAACAACAAAAGCCCTTATGAACTGTTGTACAACAAAGTTCCTGATCTATCACATTTGATAATGTTTGGTTCACTGTGTTTCATATCCACTTTAGACAGAAACAAAATTAAGTTCATGCCTAGATCATCTAAATGCATCATGATAGGTTATGAACATGGAACAAAGGGATATAAGGTTCTGCATCTCAACAGTCATAGCATTCAGGTAGGGTATCATGTTGTTTTCCATGAAGACATTTTTTCATATAATGGTCCTAGGACAGATATAGAAAATCTATGCCTAATTTTGCCTAATGAAAGGAAATATGCACCTGATTCTGATGTATTGCTTGATATTAGGTCTGACTCCTTTGAAAGAAATCCTGAAGATGTGGAAAATGATGTTGCTGTGTTACCTGATAATTCCTTGAATAACTTGAATGAATCTGTTGAATCTTTAGAACTTGAAATGAATGAACAACCCATGATTAGGAGATCAACTAGACATAGGTTCACACCTAAACATCTAGAAGATTATCACTGCAATCTAGTCCTATTTCTGTCACAGCAAGATCACATATCATCACTCAAGAAGTCAAGCAGCATTCAAATTCCAGGTACATCTCACTCAGTCAAAAATCTTTTTGCTTTTCCTAATCCATCTGTAAATCACCTAGCCTTTTCTTTAAAAATATGTTGTCAAAAAGAACCTAATTCTTTTGAACAAGCCATTGAAAGTGAGAATTGGCAGAAAGCTATACAGAATGAATTGAAAGCTCTTTCAGAAAACAGAACCTGGGAAATCTCAGAACTGCCTAGAGGAAAGAAGGCAATAGGGTGCAAATGGGTGTTCAAACTCAAACATAATGCTGATGGGAGTATAGAAAGATACAAGGCAAGGCTTGTGGCAAAGGGGTACACACAAAAGGAAGGAATAGACTATTCTGAAACCTTCTCTCCAGTGGCTAAATTTACAACAATCAGAATTCTTCTTTCAATCATAGCCACAAAGAAATGGCATGCCATTCAGTTGGACATTAATAATGCATTTCTACATGGGGATCTAGATGAAGAGGTATATATGAAACCACCCCCTGGTTCAGACACACCTTCTAATAAGGTTTGCAGACTACTGAAATCCCTCTATGGACTAAAACAGGCTAGCAGGCAGTGGAACTTCAAGCTAACTGAGGCTTTGATGCAAACAGGATATTCACAATCACAATGTGATCATTCACTTTTCACCAAACATGAAAGGGAATCATTCACGGCTATTCTGGTATATGTTGATGACCTAGTAATTGCAGGAAATGATCTCACACAGATTGAGGCAACAAAATCCTATCTAAATGATAGATTCAGCATCAAAGATTTGAGAAAGCTAAAATTCTTTCTTGGATTTGAAATTGCAAGATCACAGCATGGCATTCACATGTGTCAAAGGAAGTATACCTTGGAATTGCTTGGGGATTCTGAATTCCTGGGATGTAGACCGGCATCCACTCCAATGCTGCACTCTGTGGAGTTCACTGATCAATCTCCCAAGCTGGTGAATTCTTCAGCCTACAGAACCCTGATAGGGAAGTTACTGTATCTCACTCACACTCACCCTGATATTGCACAAAGCACTCAACATTTATCACGGTTCTTATGTGATCCTACAGAAGAACATTTAAAGAGGGCTCATAGAATTCTAAGATACCTGAAGTCGTTACCAGGACAAGGCTTGTTCTTTCCTTCAAATAACACCTTGCAACTTCGATCTTACTCTGATAGTGACTGGGCAAGATGTCCACTGACGAGGAGATCAGTTACAGGATTCTGTATATTCCTTAGAGACGCTCTGATTTCCTGGAAATCTAAGAAACAGTCCACAGTCTCACGATCATCTGCAGAAGCAGAGTACAGGGCATTAGCTATGGTGACATGTGAGCTTCAATGGATATGCTACGTCCTCCATGATCTACAGGTCAGCCACCCTCAAGCCGCTTGCTTATACTGTGACAATCAATCGGCCATTCATATAGCCCGCAATGTTGTTTTCCATGAAAGGACAAAACACATTGAGATTGATTGCCACATCATAAGGAACCAGCTGAAAGAAGGATCGATACATCTAACACAAGTTCCATCCTCTCTACAATTGGCTGACCTATTCACGAAAGCCCAAAGAGCACCCCAATTTCGTGTTTTTCTCTCCAAGCTTGGACTCATCGATCTTCGACAAGTCCCGCTTGTGGGGGGCTGTTGAAATTTGGGTAAGTAAAGGAGAAGATGGAGGAAAGGAAGAAGATGTGTATGAATTGAATTTGGGAAAGTTACCCGACCGTTGGAAGAGGAACGACATCGTTTCAACTCGCACCTGCCCGTTGTAAGCCAAAACGACGCCAACGCTTGCGTTTTGACAACAAACAACGTGCTTCAACTCTGAAGCGTGGAACGCTGCCGTTTCGCCTTAACCATGGAGTTGGGCCTCGCTCTCTTCGTCTCGGCCCATCTCTTCCTCTTCTCCGCCAGCCCACAACCGAAGCCCATTCTCTTGTCAAAGCTGTTGCTTCCAACACAAGTCAATGTCTTCCATCACAATCCACCACAACAACTCCATATCAATTCAAGAGACATTGCAGCCATACTTAGCATGTGATAGAGTGTAATCTTAACTATAAAAGTATGGGCATAGATTTGACAATAGTCCTTAATTAACTTCCAATACACACTTAGAAAGTAGTATAAATGGAAAAATTTTGTAATAGAATAAATAACTTCAAGTTAATGAAAATTGAGCTTTGCTCTCAACAAGCCTCTCGGTTTACATGCTTCAATAAGAGTGAGTCCTCGTATCACACAAACATCATGACAAAATTAGACAACAACTTTTTTCCTTAGTAAGGTGATGCCCAGAAACAAGATTGTAAGTAAACGAGGGAGCGTAGAGAATGTTGCTTATCGTTACTGATGGCAATAAATGTATAACACCAACATGAGTAACCTCGATTTCTTGATTCGTAGGTAATCGGATGTTGTGATTTCTAACTGGATTGTAATCAGCAAAATGAGATAACACCATTATCCTTTTTTTTTTTTTAACCCGTATATTCCTAAATTAGTGAGTCTCCCTGTCTCCCCCCAATTTCCCAATTGCGTAGCGTTGCGTTGAAGAACTAATTCCACGAAACCACTACTAAATCGCTAATGCTTCCCCATTTCTTAGCCAAGCCCTATTTCGTTCGACATTTCCTAGATTTGAATCACCAAATTCAACGAAGCCTATTTTCTTCCAAGAACCCTAGATTTGAAACCCCCAATTCGATGAACCCTAATTTCTTCGACAAAAAACTAATCAATTTGAAACACCCAATTCGAAGATACTGTTAATGAAGTGCCTGAGGCTATTATCAATGCCGCTATGAATGGGTTGTGAGTTACTAAATACTCTGAATTTCTTTAATTGAAGTTACTGATAATACACGAGCTTTATGCGAATCACGGTAGAAGATGAATTCTATTTAGTTGCCTTGCTTTGAAGCTTCAATGGCTATTAATAATGATAATTACTGTCTTGAGAAAATTCTGACAAAGACAATAAATTCAGATTCTGAATGATGTTAAAGTGCTTATATGCTTGATGTTTGATCTTTGATTAATCTATCTGAAGGAAAACTAATGTAATTGCTATATGTTTCAGTGACTATTGTGACCCCTTACACTGTGATTGGAAAACCAATCAGGTTTTCTCATTTCTTGCTCATTCTGCATCATAAAGGTTGTAACATAAAAAACCACCCATATAATTTACTGATCATTCTCTAAATACTAAACATGATTTATGAATCGCTCTTTTTGTTACTCATGTTTTATTTCCAGAGTTATAGCTGGTATCACATTTTTCTTCTTTCATCCTTTGTGTTATTGGCATATGTCTCTACATCGTGTTGATTAAACTTCCTTTCTATGTTTTATGGGTAAATGTAGCTCATTAAGGTCTTTCTCCTAGCAATTCATGTTGCAGAAATATTGAAGGAGAGGCATGAAAGATAGTGGCTTGTTTGGTTTCTGGATTTGCACTTCAGCTGGATGATTTTTAATGGTTGTGTTTGGCTAGTGTTATACACGTTGGACTCCACGTCGATTGACATGTGGCACGATTGGATTGGCCATTTTTGAGAGGAGAAAGTGAAACCATAGGGACCCAGAATATAGTTTGGCCACAATTAAATGGGGAGAAGAATTGGGAAAGGATCGAGTAGGATGGTGAAGTGGGAGAAACCGCCGATTTCTTATGTTGCTCTAAATTCAGATGGTGGTTGCGAGGATAAAAACGGGCATTTTATGTATGGGGCTGCCATCTGTCGAAATAGCGGTGGGGACTTGATTTTCGGGGTAGCTTCTACATTTGGTAAAGGCGGGACGCCTATTGAAGCAGAGTTGAGCGGACTCTTGCTAGACTTGAAGATTCTAACTACACTGAAGGATACAAATTTAAGAAATAAGAAAGGTAATATGAAGATGTTATACCCTAATCTCATATTACAAACCGACTGTGATGAAGTTCTTTTTTTGCTGGGTGCTAAACCTAGCAAAATTGCAAATCGTGACGGAATCAATCTTGTGAAAGAGATCAAGCATCTCCTCTCTATGTTTGGACAAGTCTTAGCGGTTCATTGTCCACGAGAAGCGAATCAACCAGCCGACAAACTGTCCACATTTGCCCGTGATGCTGGATTGTTTACTGATGACATTTTGGACCTCGATGATTTTCCTGAGAATGTACTGCGATTGATCAACGCAAACAAGCAAGGAGTCGAATACAAGAGAAAAGTTTGATTCTACTTAAACAGTACTGTATGCTGATCTTAGAATCGAAAAATTGTGTACATTTTCTTGTGTACATTTTTCTTGTTTTAGTAGTAGAACACTTATTACTTAAATACTACTGTATACTGATCATAGAATCGAAAATTGTGCACACTTTCTTCTTTTAATATTAGAAGAACACTTATTACTTAAATATTTCTGTTTACTGATCTTAGAATCGAAAATCTTGCATTCACTATACATAAATAATCCGAAGGCAAGGAAAATACAGTATGATGATCTCTTCTAAGGCTATTAATAAAAGACAATAAAGAAAATAGATAATTCTCATCCATATCAGTAGAATTGTGCTGTAGTAGTGGTGATAACAATCCGAGGCATTTGATCTCATACACGGCATTCTCTTGTACACATCACTTCAATTCTGCATTCTTCATAATAAAGGTATCAAACATAAGCACAGCGAGGAGGTTGGTCAAATGCAAGCTCCCGGAGGCCCTTGATTGCAGTGTCTTCGTAATTCTTGGTATGGGCAGCATTGTTTCTCATGGACGAAGAGCGTTTTTTTGCTTTTCTTGAGGCTCCCTGTCCAGAGCGCTTTTTGATTCAACAGTTGAATTTCTTGAGACTCTCTGTGCCCCCTGTTTCCCGGATAGGTGTAGGCCACATTGGAGACATAACAGGGAAGACATAATTCTCACGGCAACCCGAACTAGGGACAAAAAGCGACCTTGAAACAGCTTCATTTCCATTTCCTAAGGTTGCACAATATGATGTCAAAGTCATCAGAGACTTTAATATAAACAATATCACCATCATCTGGATCGACTGCTAGCGCCGAAAGTGAACAACGAAAATGCCTGCCACGCTTCTCAACTCCAGACCGCCAAAGGTCGCCCAATGATGAAGATAAACTTTGTGGACCAAACTCCATTCTTCTCCTGAATTATTCAAGTCCTTGTGCTCCCAAACATTCACAGTGACATTATTTCCAAGTGTGGTAATATTTGTCAATTTAAAATATTCTCAAGACACTTGGCAAAGTCCTATGACAGATGAGCCCCAGACCTGGAAATCGGCTGAAGGAGTTTCAATGGCATGCATGATGGGTTGTTCAATGTTTTGAGGATCGTAAACATTTGACATGTTGTAATTGATCCGAACCCCCATCCCTTATGAAAAATCATTCTCTCCTCCATAGTTTCAATTCAAATAAATTAATCATAGGGTAGGGGGGACTTGGATCTGACATATCTATGTTGCGGTCACGCCATTCATTAGTTTCTGAAGAGAAGTCACGCATTTTTATTACATTGTTACCCCCACAAAATAGATGAATACAACCCTATACTTGTAGTCAGGATTAATATTACCAGTAACATCATTCTCCCTATCTTCTCCTTCATCATTAATCTTCTTCGAAATAAAAGGTCGCACACTAATGCTACATAAACTTTATGATGAATAATCTCATTAGGAGTTGGGGGGAGGATAGCATATTGCTTAGTGAGTGGGTTACATATGCAATACTTTGTTTCTCCAGATCCAAGGCAGCATAGTAACAAATCATTACACGATGCTATTACCCTAATATCTCTCCTAACTTCTGTAAGGAGAAAACGAGGGAAGTAGTCTAATTGCGATTCAGGGAATTTCGGCACGAAGTGAGATATTTTATCAGAAATTCTCCTATGATGAGTTAAAAAGCTGCTAATTAAACGAGTTGAAGAGATTTCGGCTGAGATTATTGCATACCAATTTTTGCAAACAAGCTGGCAACGAATGACGAATTTGGCCTCAGGTAGTCTCCGGAAAACTTCGACCAGCATGGTCTCTGGAAGCTTTTTGATTAACGGCTCGTGTTTAATTAACGATCTACCGCCAAATTAGCTTGACGTACTTTCATCATCGCGCCCTTTTCCGACAGATATATCCGAAGCTTTTTAAACGTTGAGAATTATGCAGGAACGATCTATTAACTTATATACTATCTTCACAATTCAGAAACCTACTCTGACTTGGAATTGTAAAAAGGCCCACTCATATTTTGGCTTTATGCTGTAAGGGCTGGTAATTTGTATAAATAAACTGGACAATGGACATACTAATAAATTTTATTTTTTTGACATACTATGGACATCTTTCGACAAAACGTTGCGTTTGGTCCTTATTTTCAACGTTTTTGACCCATATCATCCTTTATTTTTTAAAATGTCACATTTCATTCTTTATTTTACTTTTCCTTCGATATTAAAATTGCCTAATTGGCCACATTAACAAATCGTAGGTTGATATTTCGCGTCGTCTTTCTTACAAGTTAAACCGAATCGAACCGAAAACCGAACCGAAACCGAATCGAACTTGAAAAAAGAAAAAGAAAAATCAATTTCTTCTCTTCTCCTCTCGTCTCCTTCCCAAAAATCTCAACCACCACTCTTTACATCCCGCCGATACGCAGTCTTAACTTTTTCGTCGAGACTCTCGAAGATTTGCTCCGAGAGTTTGAGGGTAGTAATAGAGTTGTGAAAAAATATCAAACGGTTGGTGGAGTATTAATTTGATGGTCCGATTATGCACAATCCAAAATCAAAAGATAATAATAATACTAATAAAGAGATAGTGAGCGTCCCTGTGGATGGAATTAGAAGAGCCGGATTCAGGCCAAGAAAGGAAGATCTGAAATCATCAAGGATCTTAGTCATGGGAGAAACCCACTTCCGGCGAGGAAGACGACGACAAGATCGAAAGAAACTAACGATTGTAAAGAGATTGTTGTTTCCACTGAAGGGGATTGGGTGAATCCGATTCTGTCAGGATTCTAGATCAACCCGATGATGAAATGTTAAAAATTCAGTTCAATTAAGGAAAGTCGAATCGGAATCTCACAAAGAATTAGAATATTCCGACAAGGGTATCGGAAAACTAATGAAAACCCAGTCGAGATTGAGAAGAATGGATCTGAATCTGAGGAGAAAGGTAAGAAATTGATTTTTTTTTCTTTTTTTCAAGTTCGATTCGATTTCGGTTTTCAGTCCGGTTCGGTTTAACTTGTCCATGGTAAGAAAGACGACGTGAAATATTTTGACTGATAATATACACGTGTCAAGTTAAATGTTGCCAACTAGACAATTTTTAACTTCCATTAATCTAACGATATAATAAAATAAAGAATGAAGTGTGACATTTTAAAAAATAAGGGACGATGTAGATCAAAATCCTTAAAAGGAACAAACACAACGTTTTGCCGACATCTTTTAGTTCGTGACAATTCTATTTGGGCTTTGACGTACTGGTCCTTAAACTCACGTTAGCCCTATCCTTAAACTCACAATATTTCTACCAAATGTGTCCTTGACGTTAAGCAGTTGTTAACTTTGCTGATGTGGTCGTTAACTTCCCGTTATACTTCTACATTTTACCTTAATTACTTGCCAAATAAGAACATGTCAGATGGATTTATTGCCACGTCACCATTATCTTTCTACTAAAAATTTTACAGATGATATAGAAACACATCCTAATCAAAATTTTATATTTTACTATTCTCATCCTTCCAAATTACAACGTATATATACATGTTATTCTAAAAAAATTATAATGATAACTTTATAATTTTTATTAATGCGACTTATCTTTTGTTAACGTGATTTAAAAAAAATTATAACGCATATATAATGTAAGTTTTTTGAATATAAAATATAATAAAATAATTATATATAACATCTATTTATTTTTTTTTTAAAAAATTCTATTATATAATTTTAATATATATATATATACATATTTATTGTCTATACGTGTCACCTGCTTAAATAAATAGACCTATATTTTAAGTCCATATAAATATTAATTGAGTTGTTCAAATTACAAATTTTATTATCGAATCAAAATTCGACACATGATTTTTTATTGGCGAATTATAATTTGACACATGAATTTTTCTTTCATATTTATCATTTAAATAGTTATTCCTAATAAAATATTCCTAATAAAATTATAGTACACAATTTTTTTTTCAACTTACTAATTAATTTTTTTTTCTTAATCAAAATCTCATCATGTCTTTTTTTTATTATTCTCATTCTTCTTAATTAAAACAACAATATATATATACATCATATTATATTCAAAAATAAAATTATGTAATTAAAATTTTAAGTAAATTATTATATAATTAATTCCCTTGAATTTAGTATTTTAATATCCCTTGGATTTAGTCCCACGAGGTTTGTTCTTACTTTCTGCTGTATTTTTTTATTTTTTTTTGACGTTTACTTTCTGTTGTATTTGTTAGTTTGTAGAGACTTCCACTCTCAGTAATATGATAGCCTATTTACTTACTTTTATGCATGTGTTGCGGATGATCGTTGTTGAAGACATTGGGAGACAAGAGACTTGTTGATATCAGGATGACAATGTGTGAATAAAAAAGGGTATTGCTAAAATGTTGTATCATATATAATCTCATCATACAAATCGACTATGAGGAAGTACTATTCGCTTTGGTAAAGCATATCAATTTATGCAAAAAAAAGATATGTATGATACGTAGAGAATTGCATATAACAGTAAATTATAAATGTATTTTTTAACGTTTTGAAACAGAAAAGGGAGGAGGTGAACATCCGTAGTCCGACCGGTTTTCCCATAATCGGTCGGACTGATTAATTAGTGTTAATTACCCTACAACCGGCCATGGGATGGCCGGTCAAAGACTTTCCCTAAGACCGGCCTCCTCAAGGCCGGTCATAAGTAAATTTTTTTTTTTCAAAGTAAGACCGGCCTCTTCAAGGCCGGTCATAAGTAATTTTTTTTTCCAAAGTTTTTTCCAAAGTTTAATTAATCTCAATGACGAACAAGCCTACAACTCGGAGTAAAATTGATCTTGAACAAGCCTACAAGTGGGAATAAAAATGACGAACAAGCCTACAACTCGGAATAAATTTTTTTTTTGTTTGGTCAAGACCGGCCTCCTCAAGGCCGGTCATAAGTAAATTTTTTTTTTCAAAGTTTAATTAATCTCAATGACGAACAAGCCTACAACTCGGAGTAAAATTGATCTTGAACAAGCCTACAAGTGGGAATAAAAATGACGAACAAGCCTACAACTCGGAATAATTTTTTTTTTTTTTTGGTCAATGCCGGTCATAAGTAAATTTTTTTTTTTTTGTTTTGGGTCAAGACCGGCCTCCTCAAGGCCGGTCATACATGTAATTAGTAATGTAATTAGTAAGACCGGCTTCCTCAAGACCGATCATGCATGTAATTAGTAAGACCGGCTACGAAAAAACCGGTCGGACTACATGATGTTCACCTCCGTGTGCCCCTGTACACAAAAATAGCGCACCCTTGCATATAAGTCAAGTGATACCATGTTTATAGGGAGATCAGAGGAAGACAATTCGTTGACCAAAATGTGAAAAATTAAAACGTTAACTAAATTTGAAACTCTGAAAGTTTTGTTTGGCTAAAGCAAAGCTTTTATAATGCCATGAACCATAAAAAAAAAAAAAAAAACCAGGTGGCTGGCTTTGATCAATACGTGATTCGGCTTTAGTTTTGATCAATGGTTTTCAGATGTTGGCGAACCTGAGAAAGAGAAACATATATTAATATGAATAGAAATTAAAATTATATTTAAATATTTTTAAGTGTGGCATATAAAAAAATGAAGCTCACAGTCCACATAGGACCACCATAACAATTTTCTTGACAAGTTCTAGAATATGCTTGTTGCTAATTTAGATCGAGTTTCTTGACAAATACGCATGGAATATTATTTTTGTTGACTTTTCTTTCTTACTTTCTATTTTAATTTTAGTTTGATCTTCTCTTAGCTTTATAATTTAGCATTCTGTGTGTGGTGCAAGAATATTTTAAGGAAACTGAGCAAAACTCGAGATTCAGATTCTACACTCATATTATGAGTTGCTAACAATTTTGGTTTCAACTCATTGAAATTCATATTTCTTATAAAATTAAGAAGAAAAAAAATGGTTGAAAATTATTTCAAGTTCTTAATAGAGGCGTTTTGATCACATATACAACCTCAATTAATTAGGAACGGGAAGTATAATTTAAATTTATATTTGTGAATGAAAAAAAGAAAGAAAGAAAAGGGAAGCAGGGTCATGACTCATGAGGTTGGAGGCATTAATCAGACATAGGCTTTGGTACATGGTAGAATCCTCTACAGAATAGGCTATAAATGGCCACGTGTATGGCTGAAATTCGTCTGTAAAAGCTATGAAGAACATGAATTTCCCACCTGGCAAAGAAGACCATTATTCTCGTGACTTCATTTAGAAAATTATACAATAATAATCGGAGTTTCCAGTTGGGCATTAATGTTACTCCCTAGCGAAGGAAACATTTTAGCACATTCTTTAGCTAGATGGAGATGTTCTTATGAGGAATCTCTCCTCTTACATTTTCATCATATTGTTGTAACCGGTTTGACCTCTTATTAATGATCAATATCAAATCCCTTTCGAAAAAAATGTTACTTTAAAAATGGCGTTGACTTCCATATATAATACAGGTAAGAGAGTTTTCCATCATCAAGCTTAGAGGTCAACTGATGAGCGATGAATCCATAGTAGTAATGGTTTTCAGAAGCTTCAACACAAATGTCTATGACCATTTTCGTCATTTCGTCTTCTACATAAAATGGCTGCTTAATAAATTCATCCAGATCCAGCCTTGGGAAAAAAGAAAAAGAAAAAAGAAAGACCCTTATTAGTAGTGAAATAACATTTGATTTTAAAAAATAGATTAATTATTGATAATTTCACACTTACCTTGGCAGCTTGGAGTTCCTTGCGTCGATTGTGATTTCGGTTGACAATGGTTTGAGCATGCACACAAACAGCAAATTCGATTGCTCGAAAGCTAAACGATGAGCGTGCCTATATAGATGATCAGAAAAGGATAGTCTTTAGGATTAATTGAGCTCAATTTGGACCCTATTCTCAAAAAGATTGACTAGACAAGTTTCAAAAAATAAATAAAAATTGGACCACTTTGAATGAATCGATCATATTTTATGGGTTGGTTTTTATTTTATCAGCCGGTACGATGACATCATTTTTGGTTTTCTTACCTGAAAGCAATTATTTCCAGGAAAACGGTGTCAACCTGCAAACAATACAATATATCCTCTTTTAAGTAGTCCAGAAAAAAAAATACACCTTTATTATTGAGTTGGATATAAAAGAAAAAACTAACACCAGTCTCTTCTTTCACTTCTCTTATAGCTCCAGAGAATATATCTTCAAACTGAGAGAATGAAATACACAAATACTAAGTCTTGACAACTCCTCAGAAAAAAATTCTATAAACACTACGCGAGACTGGTAAATCAATGACACAGGCTTGTATAGCTGATTTTGCGACACATATGCGACACCTCAGCGACACAATATTGAAACAGCGACACATTCGCGACACAAAACGACATGTGTCGCTGACTGCAGTTTTGCGACACAATAGCGACACATAAAGAATCGGCGGCAGAAATCCCGCCAAGGATGAAAAACTGCGACACATTCAACGACACAATAGTGACAAAAATCAAAACGCGGCGCCTGAACGCACTTTTGACACTAAATCAGTGACACAAATTTGTGTCGTTGTTTTCACTGCGTTGACAGCCAATGAAGAATTGACACGTGGCTGGGACCGGATCGGCGACACATATTTGTGTCGCGGCTTGTGTCGCTGATTTACGGATCTGATTTAACCCCTTTCCCTTTTATTTTCTTAGATCGTGCGACACCCATAAATCACTCCGTCTCGACGCGACACAGGTAAACCGTCCGTCCTTCCTCTCCGTTTCGACGATCATTCCACCACCGTCGGCCTCTTCCCTTCTCTCCATCGCCTTCTCTTCTGGTCTCTCTCTCTCCGCCTCAATCGTCCTTCTCTCTCTCTGTCTCCCGGGCCGGTCGACCTCATCTCGCCCCCGCCACCATCTCCGACGATCTCTCCACCATCTCCGACCCTCTCTCCACCATCTCCGCCTCTATCTCATCTATCTCCGCCCTAAACCACCCGCACAACCACCTCGTCGCCTGCCACACCTCCTTTGTTGGTGGTGGCGGCGGGCAGAGGTTGTTAGTGGTTAAATTGTATTTTTTTATTTTTTTCTATATTATGTATTAATAATTAATTTTGTGTTGTTTCGTGTAGGTTGAATCGTAAAATCGGCTATTCACATCATATTGGAAGGTATCTAATTTTATTTCGTGTAAAAAAATATATGTATTGGTTATTTGTATGATGATATTTGGTGATTCGTTATTCTTCTTGGATAAATGGTTCGATTAAGGTTATTGTTCACATGTATGTTGTTAGATATTGGAAAAAATTCGTTGAATTTGATCGCATGTTAGGCTGTTAGATATTGGTGGAATTGTCAATTTGATCGCATGTTAGGTGTTAGATATTGGTGTAAATGTGAATTTGATCCCATGTTAGGTTGTTAGATATTGGTGTAAATGTGAATTTGATCGTGTGTTAGGTTGTTAGATATCGGTGGAATTGTGAATTTGTTCGCATGTTAGGTTGACTAACATCTTATGGGTGATTTTGAAGTCGTGTGTTTTTTGTTTAAGGAGTTAGGCAATTATAGAGGAATATGGGTGATTTTGGTTCATTCGTAGATGGCTGGAGGTAGTGGACGTGGTCGAGGGATTCCCCCTGCTAAAAGTGGAGGTCGTAGAGGTTGTAATCCTCCTCAGATTGTCCCACCTCCGACTCAATTTCCAGAGCAGCATGCTGATCATCATGACGATGAGGATATGGAGGACTTCGTACGCCGTCCCCAACCGCCTTGGGATCTCGTGGATACGGGCCATCTGGACAACTTGCCGATGCTTTGGTCCGTAGCCTATTTCAGCAGAGTGGACCGGGTTCTACTTCTGGCTCGAGACTTAGTCGCGGGTCTTCCACCACCAAGAGTACTTCAGCAGATCCATCGGTCATTCCTCCTACTGCACCTCGGACTAATATTGTACGCATCCACATTCACGTTGACGCCCAGGGGAGGTAATTTTTTTATGTCTTTATTTATATTATTTTACCCATTCACAAGTGACTCATCTTTCTTATTTTATTCGCAGATTGCAGGCTTCAGAGGAGATCTCTCATATCATTCGGTCGACATTCGAGGCTAGGGTCGACCCGACTGGGATCAACTAGAAAAGTGTCAGCCGGGCCATGAAGGACTTCTATTGGAACGAGTTCGAGGTAAGTTAATAAATTGTTAACATTTTACATACATATAATGTTTACACATTTATATAGTTAACTAGTTTTCTCAATGATATTTGTGCAGAAATTCGTCATCATTCCTGAGTGTGATCTACCCTTGGTTAGAGCATCCTGGACGAAGAAGGCTGGTAGACGATACTCCGATTATGCAAACGTTATCCGATCTGGCAAGGCACCTCACACACACTTCGAGACATGGGAATGGGAATCATGGCAAGAAGCCTCCAATGATCCCAAGTATCAAGAAGAGAGAAAGAGGAAGTCGGAGAACCGTAGACATGGAAAAGAAAAGGCCGAGGGGACCCACAACGTCGGCCCAGTAACTATTGGGACTACTCTTCGTCGTATGGTAAGTTGCGAATGTCAAACTGTTATGTAATTATTTTATATTGGTGAAGTATGAATCTTTAATCTGTCTTGGCTTGTTGTTTGTACAGACTGAGGCTAACGACGGTATACCTCCTAGGCGAGTTGACCTATTCAGAAATACGCACACCAAGGGACATGACGGTGAGGAGTACATCTCTGAGAATGCCAGGTTCTTTGCTGTAAGTATTCAATAATATTATGACGTATCCTTGACACGTAATTTAATAAAGATAATTATGAAACTTGATTTATTATTCATAATTTATAGGAACGGATGGATCAGCTGTACACCCAGGCCAGTCAGGCACAAATCGAGATGGATGATGTCGATGTGTTGAGGCAGATTGACTTTGCTCGCCCTCGGTCCTCTCGACTGTATGGCTTTGGGTCAGAGAGTCGAGCTTTATATGGATCATCATCTAGCAGACCAGGCAGCTCCTCTCAGCCACAGACCCAAAAAGACAGCGATCGGATAGCTAGACTCGAGGCTAGCGTGGCGGCTATCCAGGCCGGAGCTTACACAATCGAGGATTGTGCGCGCGATGATGCCAGGTACGCTCAGTTAGCGCGGATTGTGGCAGAGTGTCAAGCCGAGATGCAGCGTCTATCCGCAGCTCGTCCACATATCGTCAGAGGCGAGGACGATGGAGGTGATGTGTGACCTTCTGATGTGCATTGTTTAGTGTAGTTTTGGATATTTAGATATTGTTAAGGATATTATCGTTATGTACCGGATTTTATTTAATTTGAATATTGTTGGAATATTTGAATTATATATATATAATATTATTTCGGATATAAAAAATTTAAATACTGGTATTTATTTTCGGTTTTTAATAATTTATTTACTGAAAAATATTAAAAAAATAAAAATTAAATAAAATTTGCGACACATAACTGCGACACAAATCACCCGCCTTTGTTTTAAAAACAACGGCCATTTTTTGCGACACAACAGCGACACCTCTATGTGTCGCAAACAGGTAATTGACTTTTCGAAATTGATGTCGCCAATTGTGTAGCAGCTGTGCCGCGCGTGTTTGCGACACAGATTTGTGTCGCTGACTTTCTAGAGACAGAGGTTTTAGCGACACATCTGCGACATTTAAATTTGTGTCGCTGATGTGTTCTGCAACTCATATATGGAGGTCAGCGACACATTTTTGTGTCGCTGATTCTGAATTGTCGGGTAGTGAAACTAGAATATTAATAGTACTAATTAAGTACTCACCTTGTTTAAGTAACCACTAGGCAACTTCCAGACATTTGAGCATAGACAAGGACATTTCTCTTTGACGACAAGGACCTGTCGTTGGTCGTTGATCACAATTCACAAAGGCTCCTATGCCGATTTGATGACAAGACTTGACGGAAGCATATACTGTTCGTCCTCAGGAATCCAGTATGTTAACATTACATATCCCGGATCTAGGATTTTTTTTAATGGGGCAAAGTCGGAGACATATTCATAAGCCAAATATTGGGTGGTCGTATACTTGGACTTTAGTCGAATCGCGAAATTTTCGATCCAAAACATTATTTGAGTCTATCAAAATTTTAATTTCATACAATTATAAAACCATTGTTAATGGTTTGTGTTGATGATATAATCTATTAAAACTCATATTTAGAATTAAAAAAAATTGAAACAAAAAATTATTTTATTTATATGGTAAATGAATTGAGATTTGAATTCAGTGTTAAAATAAATATAAATTTAATTTTAGAGTAAAAGGACTTTAATTTAAAACAAAATGGCTTGAAAAAACATACAATTGTGGGGAAAAAAATGAGATTACATGACACTAATTATAATAAGACTCATAAGCTAAAGGGAAAAAAAGGTACGAGGCAAAAATGTTTTAATTTAAAATAAAAACAGGATGGCTTGAAGAAAAAAATACAATTATAATTGTAGAAAAAAATTAGATTACAACAATCACGTAAGACTTACAAAGTCCAAGAATTGGAGGAAGGTTAGCTAGTTTAGCATTAACTGATTCTAAGAAAGAAAATATATATTG
Organism: Rutidosis leptorrhynchoides; assembly: GCF_046630445.1. Lineage (NCBI taxonomy): Eukaryota > Viridiplantae > Streptophyta > Magnoliopsida > Asterales > Asteraceae > Rutidosis > Rutidosis leptorrhynchoides. Next base: position 2,681 of record NW_027266535.1, on the reverse strand, counting down.
AAGTCCGAGAAGTTGTCTTCTCCAATTTGACTGGTTCTTGAATTGGCTAAGAGGATCATCATGAAAAAAGAAATATATGTTTCCTTAAATTCTCCAGTGATTCGAAAAATGGCTGTGGTGGACCGGTGGTGGGATTTCTAACTCTAGACTAATAAGATAAAAGGAGGAAAAATATGAAAAGAGTAAAAAGTAGGTCTTGAACACAAGACCTCTTAAATTAAAAGTGACATCAATGCTAAAGTAAGCATAATGACTCGACTCACCAGGCCCTGAATAAATCCGCCCTGTAGCATGGTGGTACTCAAAACCCTCCTAGAAAACAAACATGAGGAAACTTGAGTTTCGAGTAACACATCGATTAAGATGATTATTAATCTGAATTTTTTTTTGCTGACATAGAATTTGAAGGATCATAGAACATCTACCTGAATGGCGATTGGAACCAGATCAGCTAATTCTGATAGTATCTTCGGCCACACTCCTTTCTTCCCCTGTATTTTCACACAAAAAATGATTGGCTAAATCATGCTGTGTTAATTTGCACACATACTAACATGGTTTTTAATTTTTTATAATGCCCAAGGACAATCTAGTCTCTTTAAAAGCTTCAAAATGGTCCATTTTTTATAATGGCCAAGTCATTTTTTTTTCTTTTTACAAAAGGGACTAGTTTAGGAGTAATGACTTCGAAAGAAAAAGATCAATTTGGATTTTTTCCTAAGAACAACTTGGACTGAATACTATATTATCGTTAAAGGCTAAATTTAAAGTGACCTAGAGACAATTGAGGATTTGAAAATAGGGATCCATCTTGTAATATAAATGTAATCCATTAGATATAGTAGTGATATAAATTATATTGCCTTTTGTGAGCAGACCTTGAGTTTCCAAATAGATAGTGAAGGAGGGGTTTAAATAATTTTGAAAAAAAAAGATGGATCTATAATACGTTTAACATGAGGGGTTTTAATATTTTACCCAATAATAAAATCTTTGGCCAATTACCTTCCGAAGAATGTTTCGACCCTCTGCTTCTAGGATTTCAATCCTAGCATTCAAGCTTTGTAGTCCACAAAAATCTCTGTTTAATGATTATATTTGTCTTGTCTTTTTAGGTACCTCTGTTTGTTTTTCCTTGCAGAAAACAATGATATATGAGTTGAGGTGCACACTACACAATCATTGCAATATAAAAGGGCATGAAATCTTTGAAATGTATCACATGAAACAAATCATTCAGCGAAATAAAACCAAGTCAGCTGAACGTCGAATCCAAGTGTTAGGGATATCTTGGATGACAAAAAAATATGAAGATGAATTCAATCTGGTAGGAATGACCCAATGTCTCGTGGGAGTACTCTCCACGTCTTGTGGTGGGAGAACTCCCCTCGTGGGGTGTGTTTGCTACCACACTCCCCATGTCTCATTCCCTCGTACCCCTTTTCAAAATATCAAGTGGATTAATAAATATCTTCAGGAAGTCTTTCGTTTAGACGTGGGAGCACACCCCTCGTCTCGTTGGAGCACTAACGAGAGGAGTACTCTCGTGGAGAGCCACATGTGTTTTCTTTACCAGCCTAAGGAAATCCTTGTGATGAGCTTCCTCTGAATCAATAGCTCTATCTAAAATATTGTTGGACGTTGCACTGAATCAGCGAATTCTATATATTAATGGCCACTTAAGTTCTCAAAATAAAAAAATGAATTGAGAATATCATATATTTCGTATCAAAATACATGATGTTTTCATTTTTTTTAAATTGACTACATACATAGATCGATGAATGAAACTAGAAAATGACAAATATTATGCGAGACCCTTTAGCGATATGGGTCGGTAGATAAACCGAATGTGATCTCCATTATGAGGAGATGATGTTGATATATTCATATGACATATTTGATGGCAGGTTTGAATATGAAATCGATAGACAAACAATGTGTAAGTGTGTTGAATTAACTTTGTCCCACATTGATAATTCTCAAACATTCAGAATTGTTTATGCAACTTGGCATGCTTAAGCATGTCGGGCTTCTACATATGGGCTTCGGCTTGGGCTTGGATGTGAGATCTATGGGGCAAGCCCATTTTGCATGGGTAGTTTGGTCCAATTCATTTTGGTTCGTTTCAATTTAGTTTGGTCAAGTCACAATCCAGGTGCAAATCTATACACAATAAAGGTTGTTAGAAAATGAAACTCGTTATGTTAACAAAAAGGAGTAGGAATTGGTTTCACCTATTGGTCCGTAGAACCCACGAGGACCACATGAGTCAACACCATATTTTCCCGTTGCGGAAGTACATGACAAATGTTAAACTGAACAAAAAGTGTAGGAACTGGGTTTCAGTTCCGTAAAACCAACGAGGACCACATCAGCCAACACCATATTTTTCCATTGTAGAATTACATGACAATGGAGTCAATATTTGACCAGAGTGTACTCGGAGAGAGTACTTCGACTACTTCCATTGTAGAAGTACATGACAATGGAGTCAATATTTGACCAGAGTGTAATCCGAGGGAGTACTTCGACTACTTGAAGAAAACAAACAAGTATGATATATAAACGCTATGATGGCGGTTGCCGGGATAAAAGTCTATGGGAGAAGAAATGGAAAGAGAGAAAGTAAGTTGGTGAAGCGAGAGAATGCACCATGTCTCGTGGGCTGCTAATAGGTT